>NC_073693.1:320362628-320662628 GCF_029784155.1 Uranotaenia lowii
TTTCTTCTCTGCCCACTCTCTGATATATTTTCCTGAATGAACTCCTCCATGGCATCCCGCATTGGCAAGCAGAATCGATCAATCAAAGCAGGCCATTCCATGGCTTAACGCCACATTCGAGCAGCTGCTCGATTAATGAGCTCGTTTTCATCAATCACCGAAGCCTCAACTTAACCTGCAACACCATATTTTCTCTTTTCTTCCGATTTAGAACCTAGCCCTTTCCCACTACACATTGCGTTAATTCCCACAAACAAAATGCAAAGGCAGTAGAACATTGTACCTATGTTTCAAAATATCACTCGAATCACTTTTTCCTTCGAATTCCATTCAGTAGGTGCCTCCATTTTTGTAACGCTGAAAAATCACTGCTCAGCAGCAATCAAACAAGACATTAATCGCCGTCGAAGAATTTTTAAAATCACTGTTCACCAAAACAGTAAGCGAACCCTTTCCCCTTTAAGATGCATAACTTTTCTGTACACGAAGCCTCATCAACCGCGACGAGCAGCCAAGATTTCACAAATCACAAGACAACAGCGAGATACAAAACGATCTGACTCCGAAGACGGCCCGACGCAAACTGAGAAATCGCATTTTAAAGTTGTGATCCCAAATTAAGCTCAGAATCGCTGAAAAACGCTTCCTAAGGCCAGAAATCGCATTTTAAAGTTGTGATCCCAAATTAAGCTCAGAATCGCCGAAAAACGCTTCTAAAGGCCAGAAATCGCATTTTAAAGTTGTGATCCCAAATTAAGCTCAGAATCGCGGAAAAAACGCTTCTAAAGGCCAGAAATCGCATTTTAAAGTTGTGATCCCAAATTAAGCTCAGAATCGCCGAAAAACGCTTCTAAAGGCCAGAAATCGCATTTTAAAGTTGTGATCCCAAATTAAGCTCAGAATCGCTGAAAAACGCTTCTAAAGGCCAGAAATCGCATTTTAAAGTTGTGATCCCAAATTAAGCTCAGAATCGCTGAAAAAGGCTTCTAAAGGCCAGAAATCGCATTTTAAAGTTGTGATCCCAAATTAAGCTCAGAATGGCCGAAAAACGCTTTTAAAGGCCAGAAATCGCATTTTAAAGTTGTGATCCCCAAATTAAGCTCAGAATCGCTGAAAAACGCTTCTAAAGGCCAGAAATCGCATTTTAAAGTTGTGATCCCAAATTAAGCTCAGAATGGCCGAAAAACGCGTCTAAAGGCCAGAAATCGCATTTTAAAGTTGTGATCCCAAATTAAGCTCAGAATGGCCGAAAAACGCTTCTAAAGGCCAGAAATCGCATTTTAAAGTTGTGATCCCAAATTAAGCTCAGAATCGCTGAAAAAAGGCTTCTAAAGGCCAGAAATCGCATTTTAAAGTTGTGATCCCAAATTAAGCTCAGAATGGCCGAAAAACGCTTTTAAAGGCCAGAAATCGCATTTTAAAGTTGTGATCCCAAATTAAGCTCAGAATGGCCGAAAAACGCTTCTAAAGGCCAGAAATCGCATTTTAAAGTTGTGATCCCAAATTAAGCTCAGAATCGCTGAAAAACGCTTCTAAAGGCCAGAAATCGCATTTTAAAGTTGTGATCCCAAATTAAGCTCAGAATCGCTGAAAAACGCTTCTAAAGGCCAGAAATCGCATTTTAAAGTTGTGATCCCAAATTAAGCTCAGAATCGCTGAAAAACGCTTCTAAAGGCCAGAAATCGCATTTTAAAGTTGTGATCCCAAATTAAGCTCAGAATCGCTGAAAAAGGCTTCTAAAGGCCAGAAATCGCATTTTAAAGTTGTGATCCCAAATTAAGCTCAGAATGGCCGAAAAACGCTTTTAAAGGCCAGAAATCGCATTTTAAAGTTGTGATCCCAAATTAAGCTTAGAATCGGCTGAAAAACGCTTCTAAAGGCCAGAAATCGCATTTTAAAGTTGTGATCCCAAATTAAGCTCAGAATGGCCGAAAAAACGCTTCTAAAGGCCAGAAATCGCATTTTAAAGTTGTGATCCCAAATTAAGCTCAGAATCGCTGAAAAACGCTTCTAAAGGCCAGAAATCGCATTTTAAAGTTGTGATCCCAAATTAAGCTCAGAATCGCTGAAAAACGCTTCTAAAGGCCAGAAATCGCATTTTAAAGTTGTGATCCCAAATTAAGCTCAGAATCGCTGAAAAAGGCTTCTAAAGGCCAGAAATCGCATTTTAAAGTTGTGATCCCAAATTAAGCTCAGAATGGCCGAAAAACGCTTTTAAAGGCCAGAAATCGCATTTTAAAGTTGTGATCCCAAATTAAGCTCAGAATCGCTGAAAAACGCTTCTAAAGGCCAGAAATCGCATTTTAAAGTTGTGATCCCAAATTAAGCTCAGAATGGCCGAAAAACGCGTCTAAAGGCCAGAAATCGCATTTTAAAGTTGTGATCCCAAATTAAGCTCAGAATGGCCGAAAAACGCTTCTAAAGGCCAGAAATCGCATTTTAAAGTTGTGATCCCAAATTAAGCTCAGAATGGCCGAAAAACGCTTCTAAAGGCCAGAAATCGCATTTTAAAGTTGTGATCCCAATTAAGCTCAGAATCGCTGAAAAACGCTTCTAAAGGCCAGAAATCGCATTTTAAAGTTGTGATCCCAAATTAAGCTCAGAATCGCTGAAAAACGCTTCTAAAGGCCAGAAATCGCATTTTAAAGTTGTGATCCCAAATTAAGCTCAGAATCGCTGAAAAACGCTTCTAAAGGCCAGAAATCGCATTTTAAAGTTGTGATCCCAAATTAAGCTCAGAATGGCCGAAAAACGCTTCTAAAGGCCAGAAATCGCATTTTAAAGTTGTGATCCCAAATTAAGCTCAGAATCGCTGAAAAACGCTTCTAAAGGCCAGAAATCGCATTTTAAAGTTGTGATCCCAAATTAAGCTCAGAATCGCCGAAAAACGCTTCTAAAGGCCACAAATAGCATTTTAAAGTTGTTATCCCAAATTAAGCTCAGAATCGCTGAAAATCGCTTCCTAAGGCCAGAAATCGCATTTTAAAGTTGTGATCCCAAATTAAGCTCAGAATCGCTGAAAAACGCTTCCAAAGGCCAGAAATCGCATTTTAAAGTTGTGATCCCAAATTAAGCTCAGAATCGCGGAAAAACGCTTACTAAGGCCAGAAATCGCATTTTAAAGTTGTGATCCCAAATTAAGCTCAGAATCGCGGAAAAACGCTTCGAAAGGCCAGAAATCGCATTTTAAAGTTGTGATCCCAAATTAAGCTCAGAATCGCCGAAAAACGCTTCTAAAGGCCACAAATAGCATTTTAAAGTTGTTATCCCAAATTAAGCTCAGAATCGCTGAAAAACGCTTCCTAAGGCCAGAAATCGCATTTTAAAGTTGTGATCCCAAATTAAGCTCAGAATGGCCGAAAAACGCTTCTGAAGGCCAAAAATCGCATTTTAAAGTTGTGATCCCAAATTAAGCTCAGAATCGCTGAAAAACGCTTCCTAAGGCCAGAAATCGCATTTTAAAGTTGTGATCCCAAATTAAGCTCAGAATCGCCGAAAAACGCTTCTAAAGGCCAGAAATCGCATTTTAAAGTTGTGATCCCAAATTAAGCTCAGAATCGCCGAAAAACGCTTCTAAAGGCCACAAATAGCATTTTAAAGTTGTTATCCCAAATTAAGCTCAGAATCGCTGAAAAACGCTCCTAAAGGCCAGAAATCGCATTTTAAAGTTGTGATCCCAAATTAAGCTCAGAATCGCGGAAAAACGCTTCTAAAGGCCAGAAATAGCATTTTAAAGTTGTGATCCCAAATTAAGCTCAGAATCGCGGAAAAACGCTTCCTAAGGCCAGAAATCGCATTTTAAAGTTGTGATCCCAATATTAAGCTCAGAATCGCCGAAAAACGCTTCTAAAGGCCAGAAATCGCATTTTAAAGTTGTGATCCCAAATTAAGCTCAGAATCGCTGAAAAACGTTTCTAAAGGCCAGAAATCGCATTTTAAAGTTGTGATCCCAAATTAAGCTCAGAATCGCCGAAAAACGCTTCTAAAGGCCACAAATAGCATTTTAAAGTTGTGATCCCAAATTAAGCTCAGAATCGCTGAAAAACGCTTCTAAAGGCCAGAAATCGCATTTTAAAGTTGTGATCCCAAATTAAGCTCAGAATCGCCGAAAAACGCTTCTAAAGGCCAGAAATCGCATTTTAAAGTTGTGATCCCAAATTAAGCTCAGAATCGCCGAAAAACGCTTCTAAAGGCCAGAAATCGCATTTTAAAGTTGTGATCCCAAATTAAGCTCAGAATCGCCGAAAAACGCTTCTAAAGGCCAGAAATCGCATTTTAAAGTTGTGATCCCAAATTAAGCTCAGAATCGCCGAAAAACGCTTCCTAAGGCCAGAAATCGCATTTTAAAGTTGTGATCCCAAATTAAGCTCAGAATCGCCGAAAAACGATTCTAAAGGCCACAAATAGCATTTTAAAGTTGTGATCCCAAATTAAGCTCAGAATCGCTGAAAAACGCTTCTAAAGGCCAGAAATCGCATTTTAAAGTTGTGATCCCAAATTAAGCTCAGAATCGCCGAAAAACGCTTCTAAAGGCCACAAATAGCATTTTAAAGTTGTGATCCCAAATTAAGCTCAGAATCGCTGAAAAACGCTTCTAAAGGCCAGAAATCGCATTTTAAAGTTGTGATCCCAAATTAAGCTCAGAATCGCCGAAAAACGCTTCTAAAGGCCAGAAATCGCATTTTAAAGTTGTGATCCCAAATTAAGCTCAGAATCGCCGAAAAACGCTTCTAAAGGCCAGAAATCGCATTTTAAAGTTGTGATCCCAAATTAAGCTCAGAATCGCCGAAAAACGCTTCCTAAGGCCAGAAATCGCATTTTAAAGTTGTGATCCCAAATTAAGCTCAGAATCGCTGAAAAACGCTTCCTAAGGCCAGAAATCGCATTTTAAAGTTGTGATCCCAAATTAAGCTCAGAATCGCCGAAAAACGCTTCTAAAGGCCAGAAATCGCATTTTAAAGTTGTGATCCCAAATTAAGCTCAGAATCGCTGAAAAACGCTTCCTAAGGCCAGAAATCGCATTTTAAAGTTGTGATCCCAAATTAAGCTCAGAATCGCCGAAAAACGCTCCTAAAGGCCAGAAATTGCATTTTAAAGTTGTGATCCCAAATTAAGCTCAGAATCGCTGAAAAACGCTTCCTAAGGTCAGAAATCGCATTTTAAAGTTGTTATCCCAAATTAAGCTCAGAATCGCTGAAAATCGCTTCTAAAGGCCAGAAATCGCATTTTAAAGTTGTGATCCCAAATTAAGCTCAGAATCGCGGAAAAACGCTTCCAAAGGCCAGAAATCGCATTTTAAAGTTGTGATCCCAAATTAAGCTCAGAATCGCGGAAAAACGCTTCCTAAGGCCAGAAATCGCATTTTAAAGTTGTGATCCCAAATTAAGCTCAGAATCGCGGAAAAACGCTTCTAAAGGCCAGAAATCGCATTTTAAAGTTGTGATCCCAAATTAAGCTCAGAATCGCCGAAAAACGCTTCTAAAGGCCACAAATAGCATTTTAAAGTTGTTATCCCAAATTAAGCTCAGAATCGCTGAAAATCGCTTCTAAAGGCCAGAAATCGCATTTTAAAGTTGTGATCCCAAATTAAGCTCAGAATCGCTGAAAAACGCTTCCTAAGGCCAGAAATCGCATTTTAAAGTTGTGATCCCAAATTAAGCTCAGAATCGCCGAAAAACGCTTCTAAAGGCCAGAAATCGCATTTTAAAGTTGTGATCCCAAATTAAGCTCAGAATCGCGGAAAAACGCTTCGAAAGGCCAGAAATCGCATTTTAAAGTTGTGATCCCAAATTAAGCTCAGAATCGCTGAAAAACGCTTCCTAAGGCCAGAAATCGCATTTTAAAGTTGTGATCCCAAATTAAGCTCAGAATCGCGGAAAATCGCTTCCAAAGGCCAGAAATCGCATTTTAAAGTTGTGATCCCAAATTAAGCTCAGAATCGCCGAAAAACGCTTCTAAAGGCCACAAATAGCATTTTAAAGTTGTTATCCCAAATTAAGCTCAGAATCGCTGAAAATCGCTTCCTAAGGCCAGAAATCGCATTTTAAAGTTGTGATCCCAAATTAAGCTCAGAATCGCGGAAAATCGCTTCCAAAGGCCAGAAATCGCATTTTAAAGTTGTGATCCCAAATTAAGCTCAGAATCGCTGAAAAACGCTTCCTAAGGCCAGAAATCGCATTTTAAAGTTGTGATCCCAAATTAAGCTCAGAATCGCCGAAAAACGCTTCTGAAGGCCAAAAATCGCATTTTAAAGTTGTGATCCCAAATTAAGCTCAGAATCGCTGAAAAACGCTTCCTAAGGCCAGAAATCGCATTTTAAAGTTGTGATCCCAAATTAAGCTCAGAATCGCCGAAAAACGCTTCTAAAGGCCAGAAATCGCATTTTAAAGTTGTGATCCCAAATTAAGCTCAGAATCGCGGAAAAACGCTTCTAAAGGCCAGAAATCGCATTTTAAAGTTGTGATCCCAAATTAAGCTCAGAATGGCCGAAAAACGCGTCTAAAGGCCAGAAATAGCATTTTAAAGTTGTTATCCCAAATTAAGCTCAGAATCGCTGAAAAACGCTCCTAAAGGCCAGAAATCGCATTTTAAAGTTGTGATCCCAAATTAAGCTCAGAATCGCGGAAAAACGCTTCTAAAGGCCCGAAATCGCATTTTAAAGTTGTGATCCCAAATTAAGCTCAGAATCGCGGAAAAACGCTTCCTAAGGCCAGAAATCGCATTTTAAAGTTGTGATCCCAATATTAAGCTCAGAATCGCCGAAAAACGCTTCCTAAGGCCAGAAATCGCATTTTAAAGTTGTGATCCCAAATTAAGCTCAGAATCGCTGAAAAACGCTTCTAAAGGCCAGAAATCGCATTTTAAAGTTGTGATCCCAAATTAAGCTCAGAATCGCTGAAAAACGCTTCTAAAGGCCAGAAATCGCATTTTAAAGTTGTGATCCCAAATTAAGCTCAGAATCGCCGAAAAACGCTTCTAAAGGCCAGAAATCGCATTTTAAAGTTGTGATCCCAAATTAAGCTCAGAATCGCCGAAAAACGCTCCTAAAGGCCAGAAATTGCATTTTAAAGTTGTGATCCCAAATTAAGCTCAGAATCGCTGAAAAACGCTTCCTAAGGCCAGAAATCGCATTTTAAAGTTGTGATCCCAAATTAAGCTCAGAATCGCTGAAAAACGCTTCCTAAGGCCAGAAATCGCATTTTAAAGTTGTGATCCCAAATTAAGCTCAGAATCGCCGAAAAACGCTTCTAAAGGCCAGAAATCGCATTTTAAAGTTGTGATCCCAAATTAAGCTCAGAATCGCCGAAAAACGCTTCTAAAGGCCAGAAATCGCATTTTAAAGTTGTGATCCCAAATTAAGCTCAGAATCGCGGAAAAACGCTTCCTAAGGCCAGAAATCGCATTTTAAAGTTGTGATCCCAAATTAAGCTCAGAATCGCGGAAAAACGCTTCTAAAGGCCAGAAATCGCATTTTAAAGTTGTGATCCCAAATTAAGCTCAGAATCGCCGAAAAACGCTTCTAAAGGCCACAAATAGCATTTTAAAGTTGTTATCCCAAATTAAGCTCAGAATCGCTGAAAATCGCTTCCTAAGGCCAGAAATCGCATTTTAAAGTTGTGATCCCAAATTAAGCTCAGAATCGCGGAAAAACGCTTCCAAAGGCCAGAAATCGCATTTTAAAGTTGTGATCCCAAATTAAGCTCAGAATCGCGGAAAAACGCTTACTAAGGCCAGAAATCGCATTTTAAAGTTGTGATCCCAAATTAAGCTCAGAATCGCGGAAAAACGCTTCTAAAGGCCAGAAATCGCATTTTAAAGTTGTGATCCCAAATTAAGCTCAGAATCGCCGAAAAACGCTTCTAAAGGCCACAAATAGCATTTTAAAGTTGTTATCCCAAATTAAGCTCAGAATCGCTGAAAATCGCTTCCTAAGGCCAGAAATCGCATTTTAAAGTTGTGATCCCAAATTAAGCTCAGAATCGCGGAAAATCGCTTCTAAAGGCCAGAAATCGCATTTTAAAGTTGTGATCCCAAATTAAGCTCAGAATCGCGGAAAAACGCTTCCTAAGGCCAGAAATCGCATTTTAAAGTTGTGATCCCAAATTAAGCTCAGAATCGCGGAAAAACGCTTCTAAAGGCCAGAAATCGCATTTTAAAGTTGTGATCCCAAATTAAGCTCAGAATCGCCGAAAAACGCTTCCTAAGGCCACAAATAGCATTTTAAAGTTGTGATCCCAAATTAAGCTCAGAATCGCGGAAAAACGCTTCCTAAGGCCAGAAATCGCATTTTAAAGTTGTGATCCCAAATTAAGCTCAGAATCGCTGAAAAACGCTTCCTAAGGCCAGAAATCGCATTTTAAAGTTGTGATCCCAAATTAAGCTCAGAATCGCCGAAAAACGCTTCTAAAGGCCAGAAATCGCATTTTAAAGTTGTGATCCCAAATTAAGCTCAGAATCGCGGAAAAACGCTTCAAAAGGCCAGAAATCGCATTTTAAAGTTGTGATCCCAAATTAAGCTCAGAATCGCCGAAAAACGCTTCTAAAGGCCACAAATAGCATTTTAAAGTTGTTATCCCAAATTAAGCTCAGAATCGCTGAAAATCGCTTCCTAAGGCCAGAAATCGCATTTTAAAGTTGTGATCCCAAATTAAGCTCAGAATCGCGGAAAAACGCTTCCAAAGGCCAGAAATCGCATTTTAAAGTTGTGATCCCAAATTAAGCTCAGAATCGCGGAAAAACGCTTCTTAAGGCCAGAAATCGCATTTTAAAGTTGTGATCCCAAATTAAGCTCAGAATCGCCGAAAAACGCTTCTAAAGGCCACAAATAGCATTTTAAAGTTGTTATCCCAAATTAAGCTCAGAATCGCTGAAAATCGCTTCTAAAGGCCAGAAATCGCATTTTAAAGTTGTGATCCCAAATTAAGCTCAGAATCGCCGAAAAACGCTTCTAAAGGCCACAAATAGCATTTTAAAGTTGTTATCCCAAATTAAGCTCAGAATCGCTGAAAATCGCTTCTAAAGGCCAGAAATCGCATTTTAAAGTTGTGATCCCAAATTAAGCTCAGAATCGCTGAAAAACGCTTCCTAAGGCCAGAAATTGCATTTTAAAGTTGTGATCCCAAATTAAGCTCAGAATCGCTGAAAAACGCTTCCTAAGGCCAGAAATCGCATTTTAAAGTTGTGATCCCAAATTAAGCTCAGAATCGCTGAAAAACGCTTCCTAAGGCCAGAAATCGCATTTTAAAGTTGTGATCCCAAATTAAGCTCAGAATCGCCGAAAAACGCTTCTAAAGGCCAGAAATCGCATTTTAAAGTTGTGATCCCAAATTAAGCTCAGAATCGCTGAAAAACGCTTCCTAAGGCCAGAAATCGCATTTTAAAGTTGTGATCCCAAATTAAGCTCAGAATCGCTGAAAAACGCTTCCTAAGGCCAGAAATTGCATTTTAAAGTTGTGATCCCAAATTAAGCTCAGAATCGCTGAAAAACGCTTCCTAAGGCCAGAAATCGCATTTTAAAGTTGTGATCCCAAATTAAGCTCAGAATCGCCGAAAAACGCTTCTAAAGGCCAGAAATCGCATTTTAAAGTTGTGATCCCAAATTAAGCTCAGAATCGCCGAAAAACGCTTCTAAAGGCCAGAAATCGCATTTTAAAGTTGTGATCCCAAATTAAGCTCAGAATCGCCGAAAAACGCTTCTAAAGGCCACAAATAGCATTTTAAAGTTGTTATCCCAAATTAAGCTCAGAATCGCTGAAAATCGCTTCCTAAGGCCAGAAATCGCATTTTAAAGTTGTGATCCCAAATTAAGCTCAGAATCGCGGAAAAACGCTTCCAAAGGCCAGAAATCGCATTTTAAAGTTGTGATCCCAAATTAAGCTCAGAATCGCGGAAAAACGCTTACTAAGGCCAGAAATCGCATTTTAAAGTTGTGATCCCAAATTAAGCTCAGAATCGCGGAAAAACGCTTCTAAAGGCCAAAAATCGCATTTTAAAGTTGTGATCCCAAATTAAGCTCAGAATCGCCGAAAAACGCTTCTAAAGGCCACAAATAGCATTTTAAAGTTGTTATCCCAAATTAAGCTCAGAATCGCTGAAAATCGCTTCCTAAGGCCAGAAATCGCATTTTAAAGTTGTGATCCCAAATTAAGCTCAGAATCGCGGAAAATCGCTTCTAAAGGCCAGAAATCGCATTTTAAAGTTGTGATCCCAAATTAAGCTCAGAATCGCTGAAAATCGCTTCCTAAGGCCAGAAATCGCATTTTAAAGTTGTGATCCCAAATTAAGCTCAGAATCGCGGAAAAACGCTTCCTAAGGCCAGAAATCGCATTTTAAAGTTGTGATCCCAAATTAAGCTCAGAATCGCTGAAAAACGCTTCCTAAGGCCAGAAATCGCATTTTAAAGTTGTGATCCCAAATTAAGCTCAGAATCGCCGAAAAACGCTTCCAAAGGCCAGAAATCGCATTTTAAAGTTGTGATCCCAAATTAAGCTCAGAATCGCTGAAAAACGCTTCCTAAGGCCAGAAATCGCATTTTAAAGTTGTGATCCCAAATTAAGCTCAGAATCGCCGAAAAACGCTTCTAAAGGCCAGAAATCGCATTTTAAAGTTGTGATCCCAAATTAAGCTCAGAATCGCTGAAAATCGCTTCCTAAGGCCAGAAATCGCATTTTAAAGTTGTGATCCCAAATTAAGCTCAGAATCGCGGAAAAACGCTTCCAAAGGCCAGAAATCGCATTTTAAAGTTGTGATCCCAAATTAAGCTCAGAATCGCGGAAAAACGCTTACTAAGGCCAGAAATCGCATTTTAAAGTTGTGATCCCAAATTAAGCTCAGAATCGCGGAAAAACGCTTCTAAAGGCCAGAAATCGCATTTTAAAGTTGTGATCCCAAATTAAGCTCAGAATCGCCGAAAAACGCTTCTAAAGGCCACAAATAGCATTTTAAAGTTGTTATCCCAAATTAAGCTCAGAATCGCTGAAAATCGCTTCCTAAGGCCAGAAATCGCATTTTAAAGTTGTGATCTCAAATTAAGCTCAGAATCGCGGAAAATCGCTTCTAAAGGCCAGAAATCGCATTTTAAAGTTGTGATCCCAAATTAAGCTCAGAATCGCGGAAAAACGCTTCCTAAGGCCAGAAATCGCATTTTAAAGTTGTGATCCCAAATTAAGCTCAGAATCGCGGAAAAACGCATCTAAAGGCAAGAAATCGCATTTTAAAGTTGTGATCCCAAATTAAGCTCAGAATCGCCGAAAAACGCTTCTAAAGGCCAGAAATCGCATTTTAAAGTTGTGATCCCAAATTAAGCTCAGAATCGCTGAAAATCGCTTCTAAAGGCCAGAAATCGCATTTTAAAGTTGTATGTATGTATGTATGTATGGTTCCCCCATCGGTAGCAAGGTCCTGCCTATGTCTGTGTGGTTGGCCCGAAGGCTTCCACGGCCGATGGTTCGTCGAGGGAAGGCATCCAAACCTCTGAAACTTACAATGGTTGGCTACCACTCCGCTTGCATTAGTTTCTTCAGGTTATCCCCAGATGCATTCCCTCTGAAAATAACCCTAACCCAAAAGAAAGTGTATGGCCGTAAGGAAAATCACTCAAAATGTCGGAGAATAATGCAGTTATATGTACTAATTATGAAAAAATTGTTATTTGGCTTTTTTAGAATATTAACTAATTATAAAAAGGATACAGATCTGGAAAGATTAAAGTTCATTAGCGCATTTAATTTAATAAGCATGGAGACATTTTTTCCCCTTAAAATTTCACAACGGATTTAATAACAAAAATAAAAAGAAAGGTCTCTCTAACTTCTCAATAACGTTTGCGATTGATATTTCTACCTCCCACATTCCTTTAATGAAAAAACTTCAAAACAACTAAAACGACCGCTGTAATATCATCTTCTAATAAAGATGAGTTGGGCTATATATGTTTGTATATATATATGCACCTTATACAAATCCACACCGCTTAACCGATCAGCTTGAAATTTGGTACAGTGATGTAAACGGACATGAGAAAGGTCGAGGTAATAGTTTTGGGCCCCTCCCGCCTAAGAAAAGGGACCCTCCCATACAACTTATGTTTCTATTCCCACGAATCAAAAGTCATGGCACCCATTTTGCCAACCGATTTTCGTTTCCTTTGGCGGGATTGTTTTCACCATCACCATGGGCTAGGCATTAGAAACGACCATCCAAAGTTCACGTGTACTGGAAAGCAAATCAAAGCTTGCTGAGCATAAAAAATTTTAAAGGAGAAATTTTGGCAGGAGTTTTTTTCTTCTACTGTTCAAAGCACGTGGTACCTGTGCCAGGCAATAATAAGCCTTCATTTAGGATAAAAAAAACTACTCGCCTGTTAGGAATATATTGAGAACAGTAGTTTAGAATCTATTAGAATATGCAGTGTGTAAAGTATGGATACATTAATTTATGTACATTATGAATTGACTTCTTCAGTTGAATAACTATTTGGTCTAAAAATTAATGTTCCAGCTTTTAGGAACCATCCATTTTCATATTTTTGGAACTCCTCATAGGGAAACAATTAATAAACTGAGGGTTGTAGGTTCAAGGCTACGATTTCAACACTTATATTGCCGTGTAGGAATTTAATTTTCAATAGGAATAAGACAATTAAACGTTCATTTTATGCAAATTATTAAAACGAAATCAAACGCACGAGACTTTTAGTAATTGAATCTGAAGTTTTTAGTTTTGTACAATTCAATTTCATTTGCAAATTTTAAAATTTTAAGTTATTATTGATCGTCGATGTGTTCAATTCTACCATCCAACTATAAGAAATTTTAAAAAGCACATAAGAAACTTGTAGAGGTTTCAGCGGCAGTCTATTTAGAAATTTCTAAGTACAAAATATAACTTAAATGGGTTTTCCATTCTACGGGAGATCTTGAAAAGAGGTCGTTAACATTTGTTAACAAGCTTAATACATGGGATAAGATAACCCATGGAAAAGATAAAAAAATCATTTGATAAAAAAAAATTAATTCAATTCAAGCTTCCCAAAAAATGTTGGGTGTAAGCCAGAATTGCCGTATCGGGACCGGACAAATCCAGCCAATTTTAACAAAAAACCTGGCCATTTGATTTCAAAATGTTCAAACCGATATCCTGGCAATATCCGGCAAACTTGGTCAAAACCGCGTAATTATTCAGTAAAAATAACGAAAAATATACTTGCAATATTTTTTTTCAACAAACCACATCAGCAGATTTTAAATTGTATATCAAGCTTGCAAACACGGGTCATGATTATTTCCAAAACTTGCCATTTAAAACTTCTTTTTAAACGTAAAAATAAGAAATTATAATAATTATAAAATCTCAGTTTATGTTACGTTTTAAAAATGATGTGAATAAATCCGGGCAAAATCCGGTCTTTTTGCAACAACATCCGGGAAAACGGACCAGACCGGACTTACCTCAAATTTTAATTCAACCTGGCAACCTTAGATTGAAATGTTTTTCGTGATAGAATGGAAAAGCATTCAAGGAATTTTTTTCAAATTTCTATTAGCAAACCTAAAAACTATTGCCGCCGACCGTGGCCTTGAGGATAGCGTTCAAGTCTTCTAAGCCAGAGGTCATGAGATCGAGTCTCGGTCACGGCATACATAGTACTCTTTCTCTGGGTTGGTGGTGTTAGCATTAATAAGATGCTAGCCATTATATCCTTGAAAGATGTACGCTTTAGTCTTAAGTAGAATTTAGATCTCTTCAAAGAAACATGAAGTTTCACTGAGATCCAATATGTGTGTGTTCGTTTTACAAGAAAAAAAAGCCTTCAAAATTTCAAAAAGTCAAACGACTCATTTCGATTTATATTTTATGTGAACCCGCGCAAGGCCGGGTAAAATCAGCTAGTGATATAATAAATGATTATTTTGTTATTAAAGGATACGTTCTGGAAAGAGAAATGTTAATGAGCATAGCGTAACAATTTAAAAATCCAAGAAAAATAAATAAATAAATAAATAAATAATTGAATAAAGCTCGGAACGGGCTCACCAGCTTCTCCTTTTGAAATCATCGTTGATTTGAAAACCTCAACTATTGGTGAAAACATCCGAATGGTTTTCTCGGTGCCGAGAATGTGATACATTCAATATTTCACGCACAATCCTTGTTCGCCTCTGGTGGTAAGCCGTTCAACTTTTCTTCTCTGCCCACTCTCTGATATATTTTCCTGAATGAACTCCTCCATGGCATCCCGCATTGGCAAGCAGAATCGATCAATCAAAGCAGGCCATTCCATGGCTTAACGCCACATTCGAGCAGCTGCTCGATTAATGAGCTCGTTTTCATCAATCACCGAAGCCTCAACTTAACCTGCAACACCATATTTTCTCTTTTCTTCCGATTTAGAACCTAGCCCTTTCCCACTACACATTGCGTTAATTCCCACAAACAAAATGCAAAGGCAGTAGAACATTGTACCTATGTTTCAAAATATCACTCGAATCACTTTTTCCTTCGAATTCCATTCAGTAGGTGCCTCCATTTTTGTAACGCTGAAAAATCACTGCTCAGCAGCAATCAAACAAGACATTAATCGCCGTCGAAGAATTTTTAAAATCACTGTTCACCAAAACAGTAAGCGAACCCTTTCCCCTTTAAGATGCATAACTTTTCTGTACACGAAGCCTCATCAACCGCGACGAGCAGCCAAGATTTCACAAATCACAAGACAACAGCGAGATACAAAACGATCTGACTCCGAAGACGGCCCGACGCAAACTGAGAAATCGCATTTTAAAGTTGTGATCCCAAATTAAGCTCAGAATCGCTGAAAAACGCTTCCTAAGGCCAGAAATCGCATTTTAAAGTTGTGATCCCAAATTAAGCTCAGAATCGCCGAAAAACGCTTCTAAAGGCCAGAAATCGCATTTTAAAGTTGTGATCCCAAATTAAGCTCAGAATCGCGGAAAAACGCTTCTAAAGGCCAGAAATCGCATTTTAAAGTTGTGATCCCAAATTAAGCTCAGAATCGCCGAAAAACGCTTCTAAAGGTCACAAATAGCATTTTAAAGTTGTTATCCCAAATTAAGCTCAGAATCGCTGAAAATCGCTTCTAAAGGCCAGAAATCGCATTTTAAAGTTGTGATCCCAAATTAAGCTCAGAATCGCTGAAAAACGCTTCCTAAGGCCAGAAATCGCATTTTAAAGTTGTGATCCCAAATTAAGCTCAGAATCGCTGAAAAACGCTTCCTAAGGCCAGAAATCGCATTTTAAAGTTGTGATCCCAAATTAAGCTCAGAATCGCCGAAAAACGCTTCTGAAGGCCAAAAATCGCATTTTAAAGTTGTGATCCCAAATTAAGCTCAGAATCGCTGAAAAACGCTTCCTAAGGCCAGAAATCGCATTTTAAAGTTGTGATCCCAAATTAAGCTCAGAATCGCCGAAAAACGCTTCTAAAGGCCAGAAATCGCATTTTAAAGTTGTGATCCCAAATTAAGCTCAGAATCGCTGAAAAACGCTTCTAAAGGCCACAAATAGCATTTTAAAGTTGTGATCCCAAATTAAGCTCAGAATCGCTGAAAAACGCTTCTAAAGGCCAGAAATCGCATTTTAAAGTTGTGATCCCAAATTAAGCTCAGAATCGCCGAAAAACGCTTCTAAAGGCCAGAAATCGCATTTTAAAGTTGTGATCCCAAATTAAGCTCAGAATCGCCGAAAAACGCTTCTAAAGGCCAGAAATCGCATTTTAAAGTTGTGATCCCAAATTAAGCTCAGAATCGCTGAAAAACGCTTCCTAAGGCCAGAAATCGCATTTTAAAGTTGTGATCCCAAATTAAGCTCAGAATCGCCGAAAAACGCTTCTAAAGGCCAGAAATCGCATTTTAAAGTTGTGATCCCAAATTAAGCTCAGAATCGCTGAAAAACGCTTCCTAAGGCCAGAAATCGCATTTTAAAGTTGTGATCCCAAATTAAGCTCAGAATCGCTGAAAAACGCTTCCTAAGGCCAGAAATCGCATTTTAAAGTTGTGATCCCAAATTAAGCTCAGAATCGCTGAAAAACGCTTCCTAAGGCCAGAAATCGCATTTTAAAGTTGTGATCCCAAATTAAGCTCAGAATCGCCGAAAAACGCTTCTAAAGGCCAGAAATCGCATTTTAAAGTTGTGATCCCAAATTAAGCTCAGAATCGCTGAAAAACGCTTCTAAAGGCCAGAAATCGCATTTTAAAGTTGTGATCCCAAATTAAGCTCAGAATCGCCGAAAAACGCTTCTAAAGGCCACAAATAGCATTTTAAAGTTGTGATCCCAAATTAAGCTCAGAATCGCTGAAAAACGCTCCTAAAGGCCAGAAATCGCATTTTAAAGTTGTGATCCCAAATTAAGCTCAGAATCGCGGAAAAACGCTTCTAAAGGCCAGAAATCGCATTTTAAAGTTGTGATCCCAAATTAAGCTCAGAATCGCGGAAAAACGCTTCCTAAGGCCAGAAATCGCATTTTAAAGTTGTGATCCCAAATTAAGCTCAGAATCGCCGAAAAACGCTTCTAAAGGCCAGAAATCGCATTTTAAAGTTGTGATCCCAAATTAAGCTCAGAATCGCTGAAAAACGCTTCTAAAGGCCAGAAATCGCATTTTAAAGTTGTGATCCCAAATTAAGCTCAGAATCGCCGAAAAACGCTTCTAAAGGCCACAAATAGCATTTTAAAGTTGTGATCCCAAATTAAGCTCAGAATCGCTGAAAAACGCTTCCTAAGGCCAGAAATCGCATTTTAAAGTTGTGATCCCAAATTAAGCTCAGAATCGCCGAAAAACGCTTCTAAAGGCCAGAAATCGCATTTTAAAGTTGTGATCCCAAATTAAGCTCAGAATCGCCGAAAAACGCTTCTAAAGGCCAGAAATCGCATTTTAAAGTTGTGATCCCAAATTAAGCTCAGAATCGCCGAAAAACGCTTCTAAAGGCCAGAAATCGCATTTTAAAGTTGTGATCCCAAATTAAGCTCAGAATCGCCGAAAAACGTTCCTAAGGCCAGAAATCGCATTTTAAAGTTGTGATCCCAAATTAAGCTCAGAATCGCCGAAAAACGCTTCTAAAGGCCACAAATAGCATTTTAAAGTTGTTATCTCTAATTAAGCTCAGAATCGCTGAAAATCGCTTCTAAAGGCCAGAAATCGCATTTTAAAGTTGTGATCCCAAATTAAGCTCAGGATCGCTGAAAAACGCTTCCTAAGGCCAGAAATCGCATTTTAAAGTTGTGATCCCAAATTAAGCTCAGAATCGCCGAAAAACGCTTCTAAAGGCCAGAAATCGCATTTTAAAGTTGTGATCCCAAATTAAGCTCAGAATCGCGGAAAAACGCTTCTAAAGGCCAGAAATCGCATTTTAAAGTTGTGATCCCAAATTAAGCTCAGAATCGCCGAAAAACGCTTCTAAAGGCCACAAATAGCATTTTAAAGTTGTTATCCCAAATTAAGCTCAGAATCGCTGAAAATCGCTTCTAAAGGCCAGAAATCGCATTTTAAAGTTGTGATCCCAAATTAAGCTCAGAATCACTGAAAAACGCTTCCTAAGGCCAGAAATCGCATTTTAAAGTTGTGATCCCAAATTAAGCTCAGAATCGCCGAAAAACGCTTCTAAAGGCCACAAATAGCATTTTAAAGTTGTTATCCCAAATTAAGCTCAGAATCGCCGAAAAACGCTTCTAAAGGCCAGAAATCGCATTTTAAAGTTGTGATCCCAAATTAAGCTCAGAATCGCCGAAAAACGCTTCTGAAGGCCAAAAATCGCATTTTAAAGTTGTTATCCCAAATTAAGCTCAGAATCGCTGAAAAACGCTTCCTAAGGCCAGAAATCGCATTTTAAAGTTGTGATCCCAAATTAAGCTCAGAATCGCTGAAAAACGCTTCCTAAGGCCAGAAATCGCATTTTAAAGTTGTGATCCCAAATTAAGCTCAGAATCGCTGAAAAACGCTTCCTAAGGCCAGAAATCGCATTTTAAAGTTGTGATCCCAAATTAAGCTCAGAATCGCCGAAAAACGCTTCTAAAGGCCAGAAATCGCATTTTAAAGTTGTGATCCCAAATTAAGCTCAGAATCGCTGAAAAACGCTTCCTAAGGCCAGAAATCGCATTTTAAAGTTGTGATCCCAAATTAAGCTCAGAATCGCCGAAAAACGCTTCTGAAGGCCAAAAATCGCATTTTAAAGTTGTTATCCCAAATTAAGCTCAGAATCGCTGAAAAACGCTTCCTAAGGCCAGAAATCGCATTTTAAAGTTGTGATCCCAAATTAAGCTCAGAATCGCTGAAAAACGCTTCCTAAGGCCAGAAATCGCATTTTAAAGTTGTGATCCCAAATTAAGCTCAGAATCGCCGAAAAACGCTTCTGAAGGCCAAAAATCGCATTTTAAAGTTGTTATCCCAAATTAAGCTCAGAATCGCTGAAAAACGCTTCCTAAGGCCAGAAATCGCATTTTAAAGTTGTGATCCCAAATTAAGCTCAGAATCGCTGAAAAACGCTTCCTAAGGCCAGAAATCGCATTTTAAAGTTGTGATCCCAAATTAAGCTCAGAATCGCTGAAAAACGCTTCCTAAGGCCAGAAATCGCATTTTAAAGTTGTGATCCCAAATTAAGCTCAGAATCGCCGAAAAACGCTTCTAAAGGCCAGAAATCGCATTTTAAAGTTGTGATCCCAAATTAAGCTCAGAATCGCCGAAAAACGCTTCTAAAGGCCAGAAATCGCATTTTAAAGTTGTGATCCCAAATTAAGCTCAGAATCGCTGAAAAACGCTTCCTAAGGCCAGAAATCGCATTTTAAAGTTGTGATCCCAAATTAAGCTCAGAATCGCCGAAAAACGCTTCTGAAGGCCAAAAATCGCATTTTAAAGTTGTTATCCCAAATTAAGCTCAGAATCGCTGAAAAACGCTTCCTAAGGCCAGAAATCGCATTTTAAAGTTGTGATCCCAAATTAAGCTCAGAATCGCTGAAAAACGCTTCCTAAGGCCAGAAATCGCATTTTAAAGTTGTGATCCCAAATTAAGCTCAGAATCGCCGAAAAACGCTTCTAAAGGCCAGAAATCGCATTTTAAAGTTGTGATCCCAAATTAAGCTCAGAATCGCCGAAAAACGCTTCTAAAGGCCAGAAATCGCATTTTAAAGTTGTGATCCCAAATTAAGCTCAGAATCGCCGAAAAACGCTTCTAAAGGCCAGAAATCGCATTTTAAAGTTGTGATCCCAAATTAAGCTCAGAATCGCTGAAAAACGCTTCCTAAGGCCAGAAATCGCATTTTAAAGTTGTGATCCCAAATTAAGCTCAGAATCGCCGAAAAACGCTTCTGAAGGCCAAAAATCGCATTTTAAAGTTGTTATCCCAAATTAAGCTCAGAATCGCTGAAAAACGCTTCCTAAGGCCAGAAATCGCATTTTAAAGTTGTGATCCCAAATTAAGCTCAGAATCGCTGAAAAACGCTTCCTAAGGCCAGAAATCGCATTTTAAAGTTGTGATCCCAAATTAAGCTCAGAATCGCTGAAAAACGCTTCCTAAGGCCAGAAATCGCATTTTAAAGTTGTGATCCCAAATTAAGCTCAGAATCGCCGAAAAACGCTTCTGAAGGCCAAAAATCGCATTTTAAAGTTGTGATCCCAAATTAAGCTCAGAATCGCTGAAAAACGCTTCTAAAGGCCAGAAATCGCATTTTAAAGTTGTGATCCCAAATTAAGCACAGAATCGCCGAAAAACGCTTCTAAAGGCCAGAAATCGCATTTTAAAGTTGTGATCCCAAATTAAGCTCAGAATCGCTGAAAAACGCTTCCTAAGGCCAGAAATCGCATTTTAAAGTTGTGATCCCAAATTAAGCTCAGAATCGCCGAAAAACGCTTCTAAAGGCCAGATATCGCATTTTAAAGTTGTGATCCCAAATTAAGCTCAGAATCGCTGAAAAACGCTTCCTAAGGCCAGAAATCGCATTTTAAAGTTGTGATCCCAAATTAAGCTCAGAATCGCTGAAAAACGCTTCCTAAGGCCAGAAATCGCATTTTAAAGTTGTGATCCCAAATTAAGCTCAGAATCGCTGAAAAACGCTCCTAAAGGCCAGAAATTGCATTTTAAAGTTGTGATCCCAAATTAAGCTCAGAATCGCTGAAAAACGCTTCCTAAGGCCAGAAATCGCATTTTAAAGTTGTGATCCCAAATTAAGCTCAGAATCGCTGAAAAACGCTTCCTAAGGCCAGAAATCGCATTTTAAAGTTGTGATCCCAAATTAAGCTCAGAATCGCCGAAAAACGCTTCTAAAGGCCAGAAATCGCATTTTAAAGTTGTGATCCCAAATTAAGCTCAGAATCGCGGAAAAACGCTTCTAAAGGCCAGAAATCGCATTTTAAAGTTGTGATCCCAAATTAAGCTCAGAATCGCCGAAAAACGCTTCTAAAGGCCACAAATAGCATTTTAAAGTTGTTATCCCAAATTAAGCTCAGAATCGCTGAAAATCGCTTCTAAAGGCCAGAAATCGCATTTTAAAGTTGTGATCCCAAATTAAGCTCAGAATCGCTGAAAAACGCTTCCTAAGGCCAGAAATCGCATTTTAAAGTTGTAATCCCAAATTAAGCTCAGAATCGCGGAAAAACGCTTCTAAAGGCCAGAAATCGCATTTTAAAGTTGTGATCCCAAATTAAGCTCAGAATCGCCGAAAAACGCTTCTAAAGGCCACAAATAGCATTTTAAAGTTGTGATCCCAAATTAAGCTCAGAATCGCTGAAAAACGCTTCTAAAGGCCAGAAATCGCATTTTAAAGTTGTGATCCCAAATTAAGCTCAGAATCGCCGAAAAACGCTTCTAAAGGCCAGAAATCGCATTTTAAAGTTGTGATCCCAAATTAAGCTCAGAATCGCCGAAAAACGCTTCCAAAGGCCAGAAATCGCATTTTAAAGTTGTGATCCCAAATTAAGCTCAGAATCGCCGAAAAACGCTTCTAAAGGCCAGAAATCGCATTTTAAAGTTGTGATCCCAAATTAAGCTCAGAATCGCCGAAAAACGCTTCTAAAGGCCAGAAATCGCATTTTAAAGTTGTGATCCCAAATTAAGCTCAGAATCGCGGAAAAACGCTTCCAAAGGCCAGAAATCGCATTTTAAAGTTGTGATCCCAAATTAAGCTCAGAATCGCGGAAAAACGCTTCCTAAGGCCAGAAATCGCATTTTAAAGTTGTGATCCCAAATTAAGCTCAGAATCGCCGAAAAACGCTTCCAAAGGCCAGAAATCGCATTTTAAAGTTGTGATCCCAAATTAAGCTCAGAATCGCGGAAAAACGCTTCCTAAGGCCAGAAATCGCATTTTAAAGTTGTGATCCCAAATTAAGCTCAGAATCGCCGAAAAACGCTTCTAAAGGCCAGAAATCGCATTTTAAAGTTGTGATCCCAAATTAAGCTCAGAATCGCGGAAAAACGCTTCTAAAGGCCAGAAATCGCATTTTAAAGTTGTGATCCCAAATTAAGCTCAGAATCGCCGAAAAACGCTTCCTAAGGCCACAAATAGCATTTTAAAGTTGTTATCCCAAATTAAGCTCAGAATCGCTGAAAATCGCTTCTAAAGGCCAGAAATCGCATTTTAAAGTTGTGATCCCAAATTAAGCTCAGAATCGCTGAAAAACGCTTCCTAAGGCCAGAAATCGCATTTTAAAGTTGTGATCCCAAATTAAGCTCAGAATCGCTGAAAAACGCTTCCTAAGGCCAGAAATCGCATTTTAAAGTTGTGATCCCAAATTAAGCTCAGAATCGCCGAAAAACGCTTCTAAAGGCCAGAAATCGCATTTTAAAGTTGTGATCCCAAATTAAGCTCAGAATCGCGGAAAAACGCTTCTAAAGGCCAGAAATCGCATTTTAAAGTTGTGATCCCAAATTAAGCTCAGAATCGCCGAAAAACGCTTCTAAAGGCCACAAATAGCATTTTAAAGTTGTGATCCCAAATTAAGCTCAGAATCGCTGAAAAACGCTTCTAAAGGCCAGAAATCGCATTTTAAAGTTGTGATCCCAAATTAAGCTCAGAATCGCCGAAAAACGCTTCTAAAGGCCAGAAATCGCATTTTAAAGTTGTGATCCCAAATTAAGCTCAGAATCGCCGAAAAACGCTTCTAAAGGCCAGAAATCGCATTTTAAAGTTGTGATCCCAAATTAAGCTCAGAATCGCCGAAAAACGCTTCTAAAGGCCAGAAATCGCATTTTAAAGTTGTGATCCCAAATTAAGCTCAGAATCGCCGAAAAACGCTTCTAAAGGCCAGAAATCGCATTTTAAAGTTGTGATCCCAAATTAAGCTCAGAATCGCGGAAAAACGCTTCCAAAGGCCAGAAATCGCATTTTAAAGTTGTGATCCCAAATTAAGCTCAGAATCGCGGAAAAACGCTTCCTAAGGCCAGAAATCGCATTTTAAAGTTGTGATCCCAAATTAAGCTCAGAATCGCGGAAAAACGCTTCTAAAGGCCAGAAATCGCATTTTAAAGTTGTGATCCCAAATTAAGCTCAGAATCGCCGAAAAACGCTTCCTAAGGCCACAAATAGCATTTTAAAGTTGTTATCCCAAATTAAGCTCAGAATCGCTGAAAATCGCTTCTAAAGGCCAGAAATCGCATTTTAAAGTTGTGATCCCAAATTAAGCTCAGAATCGCTGAAAAACGCTTCCTAAGGCCAGAAATCGCATTTTAAAGTTGTGATCCCAAATTAAGCTCAGAATCGCTGAAAAACGCTTCCTAAGGCCAGAAATCGCATTTTAAAGTTGTGATCCCAAATTAAGCTCAGAATCGCCGAAAAACGCTTCTAAAGGCCAGAAATCGCATTTTAAAGTTGTGATCCCAAATTAAGCTCAGAATCGCGGAAAAACGCTTCTAAAGGCCAGAAATCGCATTTTAAAGTTGTGATCCCAAATTAAGCTCAGAATCGCCGAAAAACGCTTCTAAAGGCCACAAATAGCATTTTAAAGTTGTGATCCCAAATTAAGCTCAGAATCGCTGAAAAACGCTTCTAAAGGCCAGAAATCGCATTTTAAAGTTGTGATCCCAAATTAAGCTCAGAATCGCCGAAAAACGCTTCTAAAGGCCAGAAATCGCATTTTAAAGTTGTGATCCCAAATTAAGCTCAGAATCGCCGAAAAACGCTTCTAAAGGCCAGAAATCGCATTTTAAAGTTGTGATCCCAAATTAAGCTCAGAATCGCCGAAAAACGCTTCTAAAGGCCAGAAATCGCATTTTAAAGTTGTGATCCCAAATTAAGCTCAGAATCGCCGAAAAACGCTTCTAAAGGCCAGAAATCGCATTTTAAAGTTGTGATCCCAAATTAAGCTCAGAATCGCGGAAAAACGCTTCCAAAGGCCAGAAATCGCATTTTAAAGTTGTGATCCCAAATTAAGCTCAGAATCGCGGAAAAACGCTTCCTAAGGCCAGAAATCGCATTTTAAAGTTGTGATCCCAAATTAAGCTCAGAATCGCGGAAAAACGCTTCTAAAGGCCAGAAATCGCATTTTAAAGTTGTGATCCCAAATTAAGCTCAGAATCGCGGAAAAACGCTTCTAAAGGCCAGAAATCGCATTTTAAAGTTGTAATCCCAAATTAAGCTCAGAATCGCCGAAAAACGCTTCCTAAGGCCAGAAATCGCATTTTAAAGTTATGATCCCAAATTAAGCTCAGAATCGCCGAAAAACGCTTCTAAAGGCGAGAAATCGCATTTTAAAGTTGTGATCCCAAATTAAGCTCAGAATCGCCGAAAAACGCTTCCTAAGGCCAGAAATCGCATTTTAAAGTTGTGATCCCAAATTAAGCTCAGAATCGCGGAAAAACGCTTCTAAAGGCCAGAAATCGCATTTTAAAGTTGTGATCCCAAATTAAGCTCAGAATCGCGGAAAAACGCTTCTAAAGGCCAGAAATCGCATTTTAAAGTTGTAATCCCAAATTAAGCTCAGAATCGCCGAAAAACGCTTCCTAAGGCCAGAAATCGCATTTTAAAGTTATGATCCCAAATTAAGCTCAGAATCGCCGAAAAACGCTTCTAAAGGCGAGAAATCGCATTTTTAAGTTGTGATCCCAAATTAAGCTCAGAATCGCGGAAAAACACTTCTAAAGGCCAGAAATCGCATTTTAAAGTTGTGATCCCAAATTAAGCTCAGAATCGCGGACAAACACTTCTAAAGGCCAGAAATCGCATTTTAAAGTTGTGATCCCAAATTAAGCTCAGAATCGCCGAAAAACGCTTCTAAAGGCCAGAAATCGCATTTTAAAGTTGTGATCCCAAATTAAGCTCAGAATCGCCGAAAAACGCTTCTAAAGGCCAGATATCGCATTTTAAAGTTGTGATCCCAAATTAAGCTCAGAATCGCGGAAAAACGCTTCTAAAGGCCAGAAATCGCATTTTAAAGTTGTAATCCCAAATTAAGCTCAGAATCGCCGAAAAACGCTTCTAAAGGCCAGAAATCGCATTTAAATGTTATGATCCCAAATTAAGCTCAGAATCGCCGAAAAACGCTTCCTAAAGCCAGAAATCGCATTTTAAAGTTGTGATCCCAAATTAAGCTCAGAATCGCTGAAAAACGCTTCTAAAGGCCAGGAATCGCATTTTAAAGTTGTGATCCCAAATTAAGCTCAGAATCGCCGAAAAACGCTTCTAAAGGCCAGAAATCGCATTTTAAAGTTGTGATCCCAAATTAAGCTCAGAATCGCGGAAAAACGCTTCCAAAGGCCAGAAATCGCATTTTAAAGTTGTGATCCCAAATTAAGCTCAGAATCGCCGAAAAACGCTTCTAAAGGCCAGAAATCGCATTTTAAAGTTGTGATCCCAAATTAAGCTCAGAATCGCTGAAAAACGCTTCCTAAGGCCAGAAATTGCATTTTAAAGTTGTGATCCCAAATTAAGCTCAGAATCGCCGAAAAACGCTTCTGAAGGCCAAAAATCGCATTTTAAAGTTGTGATCCCAAATTAAGCTCAGAATCGCTGAAAAACGCTTCCTAAGGCCAGAAATCGCATTTTAAAGTTGTGATCCCAAATTAAGCTCAGAATCGCCGAAAAACGCTTCTAAAGGCCAGAAATCGCATTTTAAAGTTGTGATCCCAAATTAAGCTCAGAATCGCCGAAAAACGCTTCTAAATGTTAAGCTCAGAATCGCCGAAAAACGCTTCTAAAGGCCGGAAATCGCATATTAAAGTTGTGATCCCAAATTAAGCTCAGAATCGCCGAAAAACGCTTCTAAAGGCCAGAAAACGCAATTTAAAGTTGTGATCCCAAATTAAGCTCAGAATCGCCGAAAAACGCTTCTAAAGGCCAGAAAACGCATTTTAAAGTTGTGATCCCAAATTAAGCTCAGAATCGCCGAAAAACGCTTCTAAAGGCCAGAAATCGCATTTTGAAGTTGTGATCCCAAATTAAGCTCAGAATCGCCGAAAAACGCTTCTAAAGGTTAAGCTCAGAATCGCCGAAAAACGCTTCTAGAGGCCGGAAATCGCATATTAAAGTTGTGATCCCAAATTAAGCTCAGAATCGCCGAAAAACGTTTTTAAAGGCCAGAAATCGCATTTTAAAGTTGTGATCCCAAATTAAGCTCAGAATCGCCGAAAAACGCTTTTAAAGGCCAGAAATCGCCTTTTAAAGTTGTGATCCCAAATTAAGCTCAGAATCGCCGAAAAACGCTTCTAAAGGCCGGAAATCGCATTTTGAAGTTGTGATCCCAAATTAAGCTCAGAATCGCCGAAAAACGCTTCTAAATGTTAAGCTCAGAATCGCCGAAAAACGCTTCTAAAGGCCGGAAATCGCATATTAAAGTTGTGATCCCAAATTAAGCTCAGAATCGCCGAAAAACGCTTCTAAAGGCCAGAAATCGCATTTTAAAGTTGTGATCCCAAATTAAGCTCAGAATCGCCGAAAAACGCTTCTAAAGGCCAGAAAACGCATTTTAAAGTTGTGATCCCAAATTAAGCTCAGAATCGCCGTAAAACGCTTCTAAAGGCCAGAAAACGCATTTTAAAGTTGTGATCCCAAATTAAGCTCAGAATCGCCGAAAAACGCTTCTAAAGGCCAGAAATCGCATTTTGAAGTTGTGATCCCAAATTAAGCTCAGAATCGCCGAAAAACGCTTCTAAAGGTTAAGCTCAGAATCGCCGAAAAACGCTTCTAGAGGCCGGAAATCGCATATTAAAGTTGTGATCCCAAATTAAGCTCAGAATCGCCGAAAAACGTTTTTAAAGGCCAGAAATCGCATTTTAAAGTTGTGATCCCAAATTAAGCTCAGAATCGCCGAAAAACGCTTTTAAAGGCCAGAAATCGCCTTTTAAAGTTGTGATCCCAAATTAAGCTCAGAATCGCCGAAAAACGCTTCTAAAGGCCGGAAATCGCATTTTGAAGTTGTGATCCCAAATTAAGCTCAGAATCGCCGAAAAACGCTTCTAAAGGCCAGAAAACGCATTTTAAAGTTGTGATCCCAAATTAAGCTCAGAATCGCCGAAAAACGCTTCTAAAGGCCGGAAAACGCATTTTCAAGTTGTGATCCCAAATTAAGCTCAGAATCGCTGAAAAACGCTTCTAAAGGCCAGAAATCGCATTTTAAAGTTGTGATCCCAAATTAAGCTCAGAATCGCCGAAAAACGCTTCTAAAGGCCGGAAATTGCATTTTCAAGTTATGATCCCAAATTAAGCTCAGAATCGCTGAAAAACGCTTCTAAAGGCCAGAATACGCAGTTTAAAGTTGTGATCCCAAATTAAGCTCAGAATCGCCGAAAAACGCTTCTAAAGGCCGGAAATCGCATTTTAAAGTTGTGATCCCAAATTAAGCTCAGAATCGCCGAAAAACGCTTCTAAAGGCCGGAAATCGCATCTTAAAGTTGTGATCCCAAATTAAGCTCAGAATCGCCGAAAAACGCTTCCTAAGGCCAGAAATCGCATTTTAAAGTTATGATCCCAAATTAAGCTCAGAATCGCCGAAAAACGCTTCTAAAGGCCAGAAATCGCATTTTAAAGTTGTGATCCCAAATTAAGCTCAGAATCGCCGAAAAACGCTTCTAAAGGCCAGAAATCGCATTTTAAAGTTGTGATCCCAAATTAAGCTCAGAATCGCCGAAAAACGCTTCTAAAGGCCAGAAAACGCATTTTAAAGTTGTGATCCCAAATTAAGCTCAGAATCGCGGAAAAACGCTTCTAAAGGCCAGAAATCGCATTTTGAAGTTGTGATCCCAAATTAAGCTCAGAATCGCCGAAAAACGCTTCTAAAGGTTAAGCTCAGAATCGCCGAAAAACGCTTCTAAAGGCCAGAAATCGCATTTTAAAGTTGTGATCCCAAATTAAGCTCAGAATCGCCGAAAAACGCTTCTAAAGGCCAGAAATAGCATTTTAAAGTTGTGATCCTAAATTAAGCCCAGAATCGCCGAAAAACGCTTCTAAAGGCCAGAAATCGCATTTTAAAGTTGTGATCCCAAATTAAGCTCAGAATCGCCGAAAAACGCTTCTAAAGGCCAGAAAACGCATTTTAAAGTTGTGATCCCAAATTAAGCTCAGAATCGCCGAAAAACGCTTCTAAAGGCCAGAAATCGCATTTTGAAGTTGTGATCCCAAATTAAGCTCAGAATCGCCGAAAAACGCTTCTAAAGGTTAAGCTCAGAATCGCCGAAAAACGCTTCTAAAGGCCGGAAATCGCATATTAAAGTTGTGATCCCAAATAAAGCTCAGAATCGCCGGAAAACGCTTCTAAAGGCCAGAAAACGCATTTTAAAGTTGTGATCCCAAATTAAGCTCAGAATCGCCGAAAAACGCTTCTAAAGGCCAGAAATCGCATTTTAAAGTTGTGATCCCAAATTAAGCTCAGAATCGCTGAAAAACGCTTCTAAAGGCCAGAAATCGCATTTTGAAGTTGTGATCCCAAATTAAGCTCAGAATCGCTGAAAAACGCTTCTAAAGGTCGGAAATCGCATTTTAAAGTTGTGATCCCAAATTAAGCTCAGAATCGCTGAAAAACGCTTCTAAAGGCCAGAAAACGCATTTTAAAGTTGTGATCCCAAATTAAGCTCAGAATCGCCGAAAAACGCTTTTAAAGGCCGGAAATCGCATTTTAAAGTTGTGATTCCAAATTAAGCTCAGAATCGCTGAAAAACGCTTTTAAAGGCCAGAAATCGCATTTTAAAGTTGTGATTCCAAATTAAGCTCAGAATCGCCGAAAAACGCTTCTAAAGGCCGGAAATCGCATTTTAAAGTTGTGATCCCAAATTAAGCTCAGAATCGCTGAAAAACGCTTCTAAAGGCCAGAAAACGCATTTTAAATTGTAGATTCCAATCTTTTAAATGCTCAGAATCGCCGAAAAACGTTTCTTTAGGTCAGAATACGCATTTTAAAGTTGTCATTTACCGATCTGATATGTTAGGGTTGAAACGAAAAACATCGCATGAAATTAAAACGCCTGAATGTAGGTTGTGATTTATTTTGTACCGCCAACGATCAAATGAAACGGTTATGATTTTTTTCTATCTACCAGAATAGTGCTCCATTACTGGAAACCTATTTCAATCACCAGAGAAACAAAACATTAATGAGAGCTTTTTAAATCCTCTAATGGGATGCCCTTTGATGCCTCAATGGAATGGTTTTGTGAAGCATTGGCACGTGTCATTGATATACGATAACCTCGCTCAATCAGCAAACAAAGGTAGGAATAAATCGTTTCAGCAGCAATTTCAAAAAGGGCATCCCTTTTTTCAATCCAACTATCGGATCGGTGCAATTATTATTGGCAGCCAATTAATTACTCGTTGAGCAGCAGATTATTCAAGCTGCCGCGCCCTTATCTCGGCATATATCAATAATATCAATAATCGCCGCACAAATTCGATTATATCAACCGACAAAGCAGCAGCGTGTTTGGATATGTCTCACTGGGCGTTTGTCTTTAATATGAATACTTTTTTTTTAACTATTTTGGCGCACTATAAATAAATAATTAAATATCATTAATCATTGATCGTTTCGGTAATTGATTACGGTTTAACTGAGCTCACACAGCCGCTTCGATGGATCTATTGAGATATGTGGATAATTTGGGAGATTGTGCCAGCAATCAATATGCTTGGCCTTACTAAGCGAGAGCATGGGAAATAATCAATTTTTCACCCCGACATTAACAGTATTCCAGGCTGCGACTCATTTGGCAGTTTATGGTTTGATAAATGATAGCCCGATTTTTAGTTAATCACCGATGCCCAGTGGAAACGGGCCAGTAGTTGAAATTTCGGAATGCATCCATTTCCATCGCAAAAACCAAGCTCGCGGAGCTGGTGGTTCGAAATCCGGGACGATCTAGACTGCTTTCACTATTTCCGGATGGCGTTGAAACTTTTCGGAATGGCACCCTACACATTGGTTGATAGGGTTAACCTAAAGTTTCGCCTCACTTCAATGGATTTCTTGTTGCTGGTTGCTTTTTTGATTTTTAAAATATGTGGCTGTGTAGCTGGAATTTCTACTGGTCAGTGGGCCATTTTTGTTGGGTCTGAGGTTCCAACCATAACCAATGCTCTGGGGCTCGGAATGCTTGGCCTTACGGCGATGGTTATGGTGATGCCCTTCTATTTGGTGTGTCATCTAAGGAAATTGGAAAAACTTCAAATGCTTTTTAACGAGTTTGATAAACAGGTAAGAATGTGCTAGGTATTACTATAAGTAGAACCACATACATGAAAATGGATTCTTAGTCCCCATTTCTTTACATTTCGTTTTATCACGCTTAGAAAATTTAACAAACAATTCCAGAATCTTGTCACAGATCTTGGGCCAAAAATCACAAAACTCGAAAATTTATTTGAAGAAAACACAGTTTTTTCAGTAACCATGCTTATGACTCTTATGGCTAGTAAAGCGTCCGGCGCCGATTTTTCGTTGCAAAAGGCCGAGATAAAAAATCCCCTTTATGAAAATATCCATATGCTTTTATTAGATACTAGTTGACCCGGTGTGCTTAGCTTGCTTGGAAAAATTAGGGGCGTTCAAATTTTCATAATTTAAATATACTTCCTTTCAAATTAAATTTCAACATTATCTAAAGCGCACTATGGCGTCTGAGCTTTTAGATTGTTTTGAGTCTAAACATGGTTTTATAACTTGAAGGTTGAAGGAGCCACTCTTGAGAAAAATAAAGGCGGGATCTACAATACAACAACACTAAAACACTAAGACATTGTTTTCGATAATAATATATATATTTCTGTTTGAGTGTAATCGAGCATATTTCGCACCGGTCACTAGTGGTAGTATAGGACAGCTAAAAATATCGCAGAACGTCAAAGTTTGATCCATCCGAAAGTGATCTAAAAAGGCTTTCGGATGGATATAAGCTCTGTTCACTGCTCGAACAGGAGCTTTTTGCGTTCTGATTTCAACACTTAGATATCTCTTCTGTGTATGTATAAAATGTATCCGATAGGTTCGGAGTTTGGTTTATTATCAGGTTCGCACTTTGTACACAACACAATTAGATAGACAGTCCAAACCAATCCGCCGTGAAGTTAAGATCGCCCAAATAAACTACCCCCCAAATCAAACCGAAGAATAAAGTGTTTTGATTTAGTAAAATCAAAAGTGATTTCCGGGTTTCTTATCGCGTCCGAAAAGTGTTCCGGTGCCTAAACATTTGGTCCTTCGAACCGGATGACCGTCCGGAAAGTGGTTCTGGAACACAAAAAGTCGGACTTTAAGTGAAGACCGCCGATCGGCCGAGCTCCAAAGTGTGAACCATTTTGCGTTCACAAAATCGCCATCGCAGTGCTGGACTTAAGTGATTGTTATTGCGAACAATTGAAGTGCATCATATTGAACATTTCAAAAGCCACAGCTTGGCTTGGATGCAATTTTGTGCATTCTGCTGAAAGGTCAGCCATTTAGAAAAACGGACAAAAAAGTGAACCCAGGAAAAGTGGTCATAATTGACAACCGTGAAGCGGAGTACTTCACTCTAGCAACCAGCCTTCGACGCATCATTTGAAGCAACAGGAAAGCTGAATTGTGCTGCAATTCCTGGAGGAGCAGACATTCCTTCCAACTTGAACAACGGCGAGACGGATTGTGAAGCAGTTTACTACCAGGATTCTGAACAGCAGGAAGTATTTTAAAGGCTTGGTGCATGAGGCCAAACATAGCGTTGAATCAATAAAGATTTTAAGTGTGATTTGAGTTTTTGATTGCATGAAGTGTGTGCCCTGTCCGTTAACTACAAATTGGTCTTGGTATTCTTTGTCATTTTACTTTGCAATTTTTACACTGGTTGTGCCCACTCGCTGCTGTCAATATCGGGTTGCTAGTCTCGGTAATTCGCGTCGCGATCGGATGGAACGTTGAGTTGATCAACATTAAGTGTAAATACCCTAAGTCAGAAGCACATTAAGGTGCAAGTCAGAAGCACAGAAGGTGCAAGTCAGATATTTTGGTCAGAATAATTCAGTACTGGACGGATTGGGTCCAAGGTGTTGGAATTTGTCGGAAAATCACAAATTTGTTTAAGAATTTAAGATTGTGTCAGAATTGGAAACTGAGTCTAAGTCTGAAACTTGTCAGAATTAAGTCTGAATCGGAAATTAGGTTTGTGTCGGAAAAATTGTGAGAATCAAGTCTGAATTATTCAGAAAGTACGAGTTTGTTTAAGTTTGAGTCGGAAACCTTGTCAGAATTAAGTCTGAATCAGTTTGTGTCGGAATTCTTAAGTGAATATTGTGGGAAATCTACTCTGAAACTTGTCAGAATTGAGTCTGAGTCTCAAAAGAAGCTTGTGTCAGAAGTCTTGTCTGAATATTTGCAGAAATCTTGTCTGAAATATTGTCAGAAATTAAAGTCAGAATAAATCTTGTCAGAAATCGAGTCTGAATTCAAATCGTCTGGAATATTGTCAGATATTAAGCCTGTGTCAGAAACAACGTTTCAGTTTAAGGACTTGTCTGTAGGTACAAGTCTGAATTCGTCAAAATTTTGAAGCCTGTGTCAGATTACAAAAAGTGTTGCAATGTCGAGAAGTACGCTGAAGGCTTTGCAAAAACGTGAGCGGCAGTTATATGTGATTTTTGATGGTACTGATAGATTCATCCAAACCTATCACATCGGTAGTGATCGGTGCCAGTTAAGCTCAAGGTTGCAAGTGATTGATACAGTGTACAGCGAGTTTTTCGAAATTCGGAGCAAGATCGAAATGTTGCTGGATGAAGCGGCTGAGAAAGAGCAGAAAGATGCTGACAGCGAAGTCAAAGGGGAGATTGCAAAACAGCGCGAAGAAGAGAACGACAAAATTCTGCAGCAGTTTGATGACCGATACTTTGCAATTCGAGGTGACCTCCTTAGACTTCAAGGCGATAAGGATGCCTTAGGGGTAAATTCAACCAGCAACCAGAGTCAGTCTGCGTCAGGAAATACGTCAAGAGTAAAGCTGCCCGAGATTCGTCTGCCATCCTTCAGCGGAACAATCAGAGAATGGGTTACATTTAGAGACTCTTTCCGTAGTCTCATTCACGACAACGAACATCTGACGAAAATGGACAAGTTCACGTACCTCCGTTCCTCTCTGCAAGGTGATGCACTGAAGGAAATAAACAACATCGAGCTGTCAGAGGCAAACTACGACGTCGCCTGGAAAATGTTGGAAGTCCGCTACGAGAACAAAAAATTAATTGTCAAGGCTCATCTCGACGCTCTCTTCGCCCTCGAACCGCTGAAAAAAGAGAACTACGACGGTCTGAACTTCCTCATCAGCGAGTTTGAGAAAAACTTGATGATGTTGCAGAAAATCGGTGAGCCAACGGAGTCTTGGAGTACAATTCTAGTCTACATGTTGTGCGCTAGACTAGATTCTGCAACATTGCGCCAATGGGAGACGCATTACGGGTCTAAGGAGGTCCCAACGTACGAAGAGCTGCTACTGTTCTTGCAAGGTCACTGCTCAGTTCTTCAATCAATCACCTCTGCAAGAAGTCCACCATCCGAAGCACGTCAGACAAGATCAACAGTTTGCCATACAACCATCCGATCGGATTCACGATGCCCGTTCTGTACCGAATCATGGCACTCACCGTTTCACTGCCAGAGATTCCTTCGATTGAAGATATCAGAACGTGTTGAAGCCGCCAATCGAAGTCGAGTCTGTCGAAATTGTCTACAGCCTGGACATTTTGCGACGAACTGCACTCGTAGCAGTTGCCGACTATGTCAACAAAGGCATCACACTATGTTGCATGCTACGCGATCCTCCGTTCCAAATCCGTCGAATCCGAGACTCAGTCAACAGTCAATTGCACAACCCTCTAATCAAGAAAGCACCCATATTTATCCACAGCAAGCCTATCAACAGCAAAGTCACACCATGCCAATAGTTACGGAAACACACACTCTATCACAAAATGCAACACACAATTCACCAAACAGAAACACACAAAACAATTCACCACTGCCAAGCACAAGCCATAACTACGTCGCACTACCTGTTAAGTCTGCTTCGAATATTCTGCTCCCTACCGCTCTCATCAAGATCAAAGACCGCTACGGTAACGCTCTGGTAGCCAGAGCCCTGTTGGATTCTGGTTCGCAACATTGTCCGATGACAGAAGAGTTTTCGAGAAAGCTGAAGCTCGAAGAAACACCCACGTTTTTGTCAGTCCAGGGTATTGGGTCGTCCGAGTCAGTGTCAACGAAAACCATTCGTTCTGAAGTCTGTTCACGTTCGCCAAAAATATCGGGTTTCCGAGAAACTATGCAGTTCTTTGTGTTGCCCAAACTTGCAGCTACCTTCGCCATCGTTTCATCTTTCGCCCAAGTCGATTCCCGATTCCTCTTTGCTAGCTGATCCTTACTTCCACGAATCAAAGCGGGTCGATGTCATCATTGGTGCGGAATACTATTTGGATCTGGTCACGAATGATCGAAGAAAGGTTACGAAGAATGGTCCCACGTTACAAAACACAGTTTTTGGTTGGATTGTGTCTGGTCGAGTGGTCGAATCTCTGCAAAACGTTTCACATACCCTAGTCTGTTATTCAAGAAACTCCACAAGCAGCTCACATGGTTATAGGAGCTGGAAACATGCTTCGTCAAGAGCACGAACTCCATTGAAGATTCCACAGCAAGAAATTAAGCAGAACGTTTTGTCGGTACCCTACCCAAGAATGAGTCAGATTTGTGTCAGTCAGAAAGATCCATACTTACGTCAGATATGCTACGGCAGAGTTGATGAATTCAGTTTGAATGTCATTAAGAAAGATTTTGCATGAATGCGTCAGAAAGGTTAAGTCAGAGTTAATTAATTCAGTTTGAATGTCATTAAGAAAAACTTGAGAAGAATGCGTCTGAAAATTCTAGTGAAAGATAATCGATCTTTAAACAAAGCAATCCTTACTGAAGTATCCCTGTACGAGTCAAAAGTTGGATTCTACAGAATTCAAGTTAAGTTCAAACCCCTAAGTACTCTTGATCTCCCTTAAGCCCAATCTTTACAGAAATCAAACGAAATTAAAGGTTTTTAAGTGCACTCATAACCTCTGAAGTTCCCTCAAAGCGCTTAAAGAATCCTACTTTCTTGAGAACCCGAAGTATATTATTAAGAATCAAATCGTATAAGTAGCGGATCGTTTAAGCACAGATTAATACAGACAGGACTCTCTTTTCCAGTTTTTCGCTAGATTTATGGGCAATGTCGGCACCAGAGGCGCATCGATCGCACAAAAGATATCTAAGCTAGCGATGTAATTTTTGGTCAAATTTTAAACTTAAAACTCAAGTTGCTATGGATCGTTTGTTTTTGTTTGTTTGATAGAGGTAACGTGAAAAGTTTAATACCAGAGTTAACTCAGCAGAAAAAACGGGAAACATCTGTTTGAGAGCGGTAGCAGTTCACAGCACTCCTCTGGCCGAGGCCAAACAACGCAGCAAGTTCGGAATAGTTTAATTGGATTGCTTGAAGCGGAAAAAAAAGGTTTTTATCGGTGAATTATTAAGTGTTCAAATTATTCAAAAATATATTTCATTCTAGCTTTCTGATTTTGGGCACATTGAGAAACAGTCTCTGCCATGCACTTCCCCGAGCTTCAAATTTAATCGGGCAATCCGGAGACAATCATCGCGTGGACCATCTTTGTTTCTTGTTTCTTGTTTTTGTTTCTTTTGCCTGTCGAAACTGCACAGCCAGAAAGAATAATAAACCAATTTCAAATTATCCAATTTATTATAAATCAATCATAAATGTTCCTGTATGTTCCTTTTTTTAAGTTTTTGTTTCCTTTGCCTGTCGAAACTGCACAGTCAGAAAGAATAATAAACCAATTTCAAATTATCCAATTTATTATAAATCAATCATAAATTATATTCATACAACACAATGAAACCTACATTTACTAACTATTTTTGAAGAGAAAGCTAAGTGTTTTTTTTATTTCAAACCTTATAATTTTCCTCCCACAAATTTTTTGTATTTTTCCCGGTTTTGGGTGTAAGTTCGATCTTCAATTCTAGGTTTTTCCGGTTCTGCGGCCACTCTGCAACAACTAATGGCATTCTGAAATCTTTTGAATGAAACTTAATTCAAAAGAAATATTTTCATTAATGGAATTATTGAAATCCAAATGCGCGAGGCTTGATAATTTGGGCAGACCATTGCCGAAGCTCTAGGGAGTAAGTGGTACTTCGCTTCTTTCGTCCAATCGGGGCGTCGTCAAGCATACCATCTGCTTCAACTAGAGCCATCCACCTGCAAAAAAAAACAAATTTCGACCAATGAAAATGTACCTACAATATTTACAATTTCGGAATTTCCTGCCTCCTTTAGCTGCGTATTTCCGGCAATGTTCCGCTTTCACGGGATGAGCTCACTGGCAATATCGGCGACCTAATTTTAATATCTAACGATTTTGTGGATTTTCCCACCCGAGTATTTGTTTGCTTATGTTGTGACTGATCAATATTTTCCATGACTACTTCGACAGTTTTTGAGGTTTTCAATGGTTAGGGGCAATGTCGATACCAGATGGCAATGCAATCATTTGAGGGAATTTTCGCGAAAAATCGGAAAAAAATGTCTATGGAGAGTCATGTCTGTATTAGTCTGTGGTTTAAGGTTCAAATCGTTTAAAGTTTCTCCGTATCGCTAAAAGTTATCGTCTGAAGTATCATACCTTATTAAGTACCTACCCTACCGATTGAAGAAACGTTTCGATTTAATGAACCCTATCGTTTGAGGAGTCATACTGATTCGATGGTTTCGTTGTGAGATTCCTGCTGTTTGAAGACTCCACAGAGGAACCTACAATATATCTCTCGAAGTTTTCTATCAAATCTAGCAATGAACCAAAACCATTCTGCTTGAAGAATTCAAATCGGTTCAAGAAACCCTATCACATCAAGAAACCTTATCGTTTGAAGAACCCTAGCATATCTGGTTAACGTCTTACTCTGAACCCTAATCAAATCATTGAAGAATTTCAAATCTGTAGAAGCTCCTATCGTTCCTCCCGAAGCACATTTCGGTCTATAGACCGTCAGAAAGACTAGAAGGATGTCATCATTACAATAAAGGGGTTATGGATTCATCGAGGGTTGCGCGGAGGCCCAGCGCCTCCGCATCCAGGAAAGTCCTTATGTATTTAAGCGATTTACAAAACGCTAAGCCCTTTCCCCTTGTATCCAGGTTAACTTTCATCCAAGCTACCATCCAGCAATCATGGGACATCAAGTCGAGCGAATCCATGAAGAGGCCCACATGGCATCTGAAGTTCAGCGTCTGGCCATGCTCTATTGCTGCATCGCCCCGTAGAAAGCCACTCCAGCTGCGAGTTATCAGCTCCGCATACCAACCATCACCCATGCAGGTTCGTCGCAGTCATCTACAACACACGGCCCGTAACGCAAACAACAGCATTACAAGGAAATGCGCATCATTGCATGAGTTCGGTGGACCAATCCAACGAGTTAAGCAACGGGGTAGGCTACCGCCGGTAGCAAAGCCTTACAACAGCTGGGCTGCAGCGAATTCCACTGGGCGGATTCCGATCATCGTCGATTGTTCCACCTCATCTCAAGCCAGTTAAATTATCCTTCTGCAAACTGAGACCATCAATGGGAGCCACCAGAAATTCCCATCCAGCAAAAGTCGTCGTGGCAAAACACAATTCGACACTTAGATCTGCGAACTTTGAATCACCACATCGTTAATTCCTTTGCTTGGCATCCTGTGGGTAACCAATCTAACCAGACTGGGGGAGACTCGGTGTACCAAGTCGTTCAGATCCTTTGTACCACATCAACAAGTTACCTGTGATCATCACTAGCATCCGTGAACTGTGCGAGAAAAAGTCCTTCAAATTCCATTCACAATTCTCAATATGCTGTTGATACTTACCTACCTGATAAAACCTGCAGAGGCAAACTTGTTAAACCACAATGCTGTGCATCCTGAAGAGTTTTGCGGTTCATGCTTCAAAGCAAAATAAATCTGCAAAAAAAAAACACATCACTGCCGAAAAAAAAAAAAAACATCCACTGAAGTAACTATTCGTCAAAATTATCCCTCCAATGCGCCTGTTATTGTGGAAAAATTAAGTCGGTGACGCAGCTAATACTTACCTCGGTTCCTTCGTCGGTCCAATATTGAAAGCAGCCACCAGTCAGACCAAGTTCCTTCGGAATAAACGGGAATATCCAGCACAACAGCTCCAGCGGTTCCAGCTCAGCGGTAATCAACAGCAATACACACGAGTTGCACGAAGAATGAACAAAACAAACTGCAAAATGATTTGTATCACAACCAAACTTGATCACACAGTGCAGAATAGATCAATTATAACTGTAAACAACACTACACTATGCCATACAGAATTTACCGTTAGAATATTAGCAGGAAATTTGCACTTCATTCCAACACACTTCTAACTATCGTAAACATGTACCATTACATTTGTTTTGAAATGAGATTTCAAGGCGGGCGGCGTATGTTTGAGTGTAATCGAGCATATTTCGCACCGGTCACTAGTGGTAGTATAGGACAGCTAAAAACATCGCAGAACGTCAAAGTTTGATCCATCCGAAAGTGATCTAAAAAGGCTTTCGGATGGATATAAGCTCTGTTCACCAGAGATGCCAATGTGCCTGATTTTTCAGGCGTTGCCTGATTTTTCGAGGCTCTGCCTGACAACCTGATAAGCCATTTATTTTCCCTGATTTTTGAAAACATGCCTGATTTTGCCTGATTTTTGCGAATGTCATGAAAAATGGGTAGTAAAGAACTGGAGTAGGTTGCAGGTGCTCTAAAACACCGACTGACGCTTGTTTTTTCGCGGTCCCGAATTTCGCTGAAAATAAGCCAACTTATACCGTATTTGTTTATGCCGAGGCATCCACTAGTGTTGCACTGGTGCACCACTAGGTGCTGTCAAACTGTTTGTTTATTCGGACGGTGTTGCACTGGTTTTGACCTGGTGTTGCACTGCCATCGGGCGGTGTTGCCCCGAAAATTTTGTCAGTGTTGCGAGAGAGCGTGTGAGTGAGTGAGGTAGCAATACACTGGCGACAATTTGCGTTTGTTTTTGTCGGGTACGGTGGACCACTGATCGAGGGGAGAAAACAAATACGGTATTAGAAGAGTTTAAATATCTTTACCGGTGAAATCGTGCTTGTTTACCATCGATATTAGGATTAGAGGTGTTTTTTATCCGGACATTTTCGCCATAAGTCGGTTTTTAGTTGTTTTTGGTTCAGTAAAAAACGTGAAAAATTTGGACTTGGCCACCTGCGTTTCGTTAAGTTTTTCTATGTGTTTGTGAACTAACGGTTAGATAGTGTGGATACTTAAACCAACACCATGAGCTGCATTGACATCTGTAGTAGTTGTGGGAGAACAAACCCGACATCTAGCAAAAGTGTTAAGAAATCAAATGTGAAAGAAAAATCGACAAACATCAACTGGATAGGTTGTGACTACTGCTCGAGTTGGTTTCACACTGAATGTGTCAGGATTCCCCTATCTCTTATTCCTGAGCTGGATAATTTCCTGTTCTCGTGCGAAAACTGTTGCGTTCGTGGCAGCCTCCTTCAAAAACAATCTCCTAGCACAATCAGTTCTTCCGGTTTTGAAGAACTCTCTTTTAAAGTTGCCAAGTTAAAAGAAGAGCTCGATTCCCTCGGAGTGAAATACGGAAAGCAACTTTGCCAAATACAAAACTTGATTCGCGATACCGATAGAATTGAAGACCGCCGAAAGGTGCAGTGCAAGCTACTCGAAAATCTAGGGCAGAAGCTCGAAATCATTGAATCAGCAGCCAAACTAGCAGACGCGAACTCTCGCAGTTTTAATAGTGCCAAAATAGCTATCAACAAAATACCCTTCCAACAAGGGGAAAACATTAATACTATAGTGCTTAAAATTCTTGAGCTGTTGAACATTCCTGAGGAACCATCGCAAGTTACTGAATGCTTCCGTTTGCCCTCGAAGCCATCCAAATGGACTGACCGGAATATAACACCCACGATAATCGTCAGCTTCAATAACAGCAGCCTAAAGGACACCATTATGAAGCGATATTTTGAGAAATTCAACGAACTTAAACTATGCAATTTGGAGATTGGTGTTCCCTTGGAATATCGCTTCACCCTAAACGAGGTGTTACCGACGCATACCTTTCGAATTCGCAACCTCGCCCTTCGACTCAAACAACAAAAGGTCATCGACTCTGTTTTTGTTCGAAATGGTAATGTTTCAATACGCCTGCCGAATCAACGCCGTTACACACGCATCGACAACTCGGAGCACCTACTACAACTGGCTAAACCCGCTGCAGATTGTGACGACTCGTCACTCTTCTTTGACGCTGCTACGGATATCGTGAATTCCTCTATCACTTCAAATTCCTAAATTTCCACACTGCTCCAGCCCACTTTCCCTTTCCTCATACACCTCTTACTGATCCCTTCCCCACAAAACGTCTTCGAATAGGCCATTCGAATGTACGCTGTTTGGAAACATGAGGCGGCGTACACCATGGCTTCATTTAGGACATTAGACAGAAGAAAATAATCTTCTTTTTTCATTAATCTACACACATGTACTCCATTAAAGTGTCTTCCGTGACCTAGTAATTAAGTTCTTATTGTAACTTCAAGGTTTTCGTAAATAAAAATCACAATTACAATTACAATCACAATTACCATAGCTGAAGTGAAAATGTGAAAATGTGGCTGAATCAAAGCAATCGAAAGATTCCCGTTAATTCTTATTGAAAAAGTGAATTGAAGGGATTGCTTTGATGCAGCAGAATTATTCAACTAAGTAGGCTCACAACACATATCGGAGTGAAAATGTGGAGCGATGACAAAAAAAAAGGTCATCACTTTGAGCGAAATTTCCGTTACTTTTACGTAGCCTGATTTTGCCTGATTTTTATTTCGCAAGTTCCCTGATTTTTAAAAATAAATGTTGGCAACTCTGCTGTTCACTGCTCGAACAGGAGCTTTTTGCGTTCTGATTTCAACACTTAGATATCTCTTCTGTGTATGTATAAAATGTATCCGATAGGTTCGGAGTTTGGTTTATTATCAGGTTCGCACTTTGTACACAACACAATTAGATAGACAGTCCAAACCAATCCGCCGTGAAGTTAAGATCGCCCAAATAAACTACCCCCCAAATCAAACCGAAGAATAAAGTGTTTTGATTTAGTAAAATCAAAAGTGATTTCCGGGTTTCTTATCGCGTCCGAAAAGTGTTCCGGTGCCTAAACAATTTCATTTATTGAATATGAGGGTCTTCTTTCATTAAAATGGGAAGCGTCTATCAATACTATATATCATTCAATTTGGTTTAATCTTGTTTGTCAATTTAAAAGATCGTTTCATTAAGTCAAAACGCTTACGTTCATAGATTTTTAGCAATAATTCTTCAAGGATTGTTAAAATTTTGTCTAACTTTTGAATAATTCTGTATGAGATCCCCTCTTTTTTGGATTTGGAGGGGTTTCAAACTATTAGAAAAAATTCTCGGTCTCGAAAAAGGCTTCACACAAAATTTCAAGTTGATCGGTTCAGAAGTTTCCGAAAATTGTTCGAATTGTGTTAAATTTTTGGTAGTTTTGTATGGGAGCCTCTTTTTTAAGGATTCGGAGGGGTTTGAAAGTGTTATAGAGACCATTTCCAGCCTCGAAAATGGCTACACACTAGGATTGTTAGATCTTCTGGAAAAGATCGATTCCCGAGATCGATTCAGCTGAATGGTTCCAGGATCGATTCACCTAAAAAATCGAAGCAAAAGGATCGATCTCAGCAAGATCGATCTTCAAAATTTTTGTTAAAGAGGGGTGCTGTGATTTCAAAGTAGTCGAAGATTCCTTTGAATTCAGCTACAGTATATGAAAGACCCAAATACTAGTATTTCACTAGCTACTTGCTAGCATCCTCAGTGGGTTATCGATAACCCACTGAGGATGCTAGCAAGTAGCTAGTGAAATACTAGTATTTGGGTCTTTCAAATACTGTAGCTGAATTCAAAGGAATCTTCGACTACTTTGAAATCATAGTTTCATTCAGCTAAGAGGTTCTTCAAACCTTTGATTATTAGGGGTGCTGCCTAAGAGCTGATCTATGCTGAAGTGAAAAATAAGAACGGAAAGCTCATACATTTAAACATGAAATGTAGGTATGAGCAATGACTAAAATTTGTTTTGAAATTCAACATCTGAATGTTTAATTTTTCATGGCTTTGGTTGAGTTCTTATGGCATATCAAAAACAAAATAAATATTTGTATTTTTCCATACGACATGCTTTCAGTTCAAATTAGAGGTGCGTTAGAGATTAATAAGTATAAAAAATGCTGTAACCTGACTGATTAGAACAATTCAACCATTTTAAGTCAGTTCACTTGGTGAAATGCTAATTTTTAAAAGTCTACAGATTTTTATTTAATCCAGTTCTTTAATACCACCAATTCAGCCACAGGCCGTGTCAGCTATCATCTGGAAGGCTCAAGTTCAATTCTCCAAGCATTCAAATATTTCAAGCATAATTATCATCGAGAATAGGGGCAACATTAAAATATTAATTTGGGAAATGTAATATTAAAATGGTGGGTATAAAATGCACGCCTTTTCTCTAGAAATACTTTTTATTATGTTTTAATTAAAAAATTGAACAGGCTGAGTAAAATGCTATAGATGCTTAATCCAAGGCTGAGTAAGTTTTCAAGTGACCGTTCCATGAAAGTTATGAAATAGTTCAGGTTTTTCTTAACACTAGAAGGACCGGCAAATTGAATATACCTATTCGGACCGCGACCAGTCAAAATGACTGGTAAAGGGAAAAATTTTTATATCATAATATTTTTAACTTTTTTCTTTTGAAATTATTTTGTTATTTATTCGATATTATTTTTTGTTATAAAATGGAAAAAATTTTTCACCATGGGTGCACGGAATCACCTCATTTTCGCATAGTTGACGAATGCGTGAATGTCATAAAATGAATATTTCAAATAATTATCAAAAAATTAAAACACATTATCAATTTAATTATAAAATCATGTTAGATGGCAATGAGTATTGACCATGGGTGCACGGATTCACTTCAATTTTGTTTTAGTAGATATTTTCTAGCATCCACCGCTCTGATATTTTTCAACATGTTGCTTATAAATTATATCTGATATTGTAAGTTTTAAAGTATAGTTTTTCTATAAGAAGAGCAATTCACCATGGGTTCACGGATTCACCGCCATTCATCCAAAATCAATTTTTTTGCATGCTATAGGTAAAAAATAAAGACTTTTATAGATTCAAATGAAAAATTGAGTTGAATACATGGTTTTTCACTATGGGTGCACGGATTCACTGCGTTTTAATCAAATATTGGAATTTTGTAAATTTATGAAAAGCATTTTTACAAATCTTAACTGAACAAAAGTCGAAACCATGTCTTTCATGTTGAGACATAATGATTCAAATAACGATTTTTATTTTAAGTTTCGTTTTTTCATTCCTGGAAAAAAATATTTTAATTATATCTTGAAATAATAAATTTATTAATTAATAATTAAAAAACAGCATTTTGCAATCGTATATTTATCTGATAAGATCTGATCAACTTCCAAGAAATTGGAAAATGGTTACCATGGACCGAGTGAATTTTAGGAATTATATGCATCAAGATATATCGGACGGAAAACAGTGAAAATAAAAATAATGAATCATCTTGTCAAATGTACACGTTGATTTGTTTTTCCTTAAAGGTTTTTTGATTGATCAATATTGCATTTCATCATATCATATCATATCTAACTCAAAAATATTTTGTGTTCTGAAGCAAGTAGAAAACTATTTATTTCTATATAATGGTGGCTTATCAGATAGGCAGGCGCGGGTCTAGTCTATTCAGGTATGCCAGGCGTACTGGGTTCGATTCCCGGTATCGGCAAGAAAACTCATGGGTTCAAACCCCATAAGTTGCCGACAGGTAAGATGTGTTTCCTCTTATAATAAGTATGTTCAATGAGAATGTTCAATCAATTGCCAGCTGGTTAGGTATTTACACGGGTGCTGGAATACCTGTAAGTGAACTTGCATTGGAAATTTGTCAAACCTAATAATCTAAGAATGCATGTAAATACATACTTGGGCAGAAACTGCGGTGAATCCGTGCACCCATGGTGGATAACCAACATATAAAAAATATTCCGTGCACCCATGTTGAAATATCATTTAAATTATTCAGTTTCATAGCTGATGTCTTCAAATTTCAATAAATGAGTACACAACTCATAATTATTTTACTCATTTTAGTTTAGTATAAAACGTATTTATAACCTAAAACTACTCGATTTCTCGAAAGGACATGTATTAAATCTAACATAACTTTTACAAATCTTGATGAAATTTCGCTAAATTTTGACAGAAGGTTTGATTATAGTTTAGCAAAAAACGGACTAAAAAAATTGGGAGTCAAGTGCTTGAAGCGCCACTCAGCGGTCAATCCGAGAACTTTTTCTACAAATTGTCATGACTTCGCATCGAAAATCAATAATTTCATTACGAATGACACACTCCTGCCCACCATAAATCAACTAGGGCTCATTGTCTTGAATGTAGATAGCAAATGAAACCAAAAGCAAGCGAAAAAAAATTTTTCTTGTTTGAGTTATAGGGTTGTGAATTTCACCAGTCATTTTGACTGGTCACGGTCCGAGTGTCCATGGCGAAATTTTTCTCGCTTATTAAAAGAGCTAGTGAAATTAAAAATACACAGTTTTGTAGAGGTTCAAAATTCATGAAAAGTCGTATTTTTTGCGAATTTTTAGAGCGTAGTGTTTAAAAAATATTCAACAAACAAAGTGTCCAACCAGTCATTTTGACTGGTGCGGTCTTTCTAGTGTTAAAAAGAGTATAGAAGTAAAAAAATGCTATCTATTAAATCGGTTTCGATTATATTAGTGACATGGTAGCACTATTAATGAAATACAGTTTTTCGGAAGGTGCAGGTATCAAAATTCTGCAAGAAACTGAATATAAAAATCTCCGGAATAGATAGAAAAAAAAAGTTCAAAAGATTGAAAGATCGGATCGAAAATAAACCGATTTAATCGATTTTTCCAAGGCTAAAAAATCGATCCAAAAAATCGGAAATTTGAGTTCAAAAGATCGATCTAGTAAAGATCGATCCAAGATCGACCAATCCTACTGCACACTAAATTTCACGTTAATCGGTTCAGTAGTTTCCGTCCACTGTTCGAATTGTTTCAAATTATAAAGGTAAGGTGTTAGCCGTTTCGGTAAGAAGTATCTAACGGTATCTTATTCACGGACTTCTAACATTTCCATACATTTCTCAGTATTGATTAAGACAGGTGATTAAAATATAATAAGTAGGTCGATTATTGAAGTCTGGAATCGTTGAGTTGTGCGCTAAATTTTACTGGAAAACCCTGCATCAAGCTTACAGTGGACTCAATTGCACCTCAAGATTGGCAATGCTTACCCTCCCGATCGAAATCTTTTTTAAACGTTCGGCTCCCTGTTCGGAACGTGGAGGATATTTAAGCAATTTTTTCCATTCCAGATACTTTTCATACAATTTCCACAGTGATCTTCTCGTTTGGGATTTCACACACTTTTCCCTTAATCCGCGAATTCGGATAATGTGTAAATTTCGAAATCCACACTCGAACTTTGCAGCTTCATATATTTGCTGATAATGCGTGAAACAATTTTGCAAAATGTGTGAAATGATTTCTAGCGTAACATTTAAAAAGGGCGAAACTGCCAAATGTAAACAAATCGAGTTAACAGTCATTCCGAATGCACGCGGTTGCACTTTACCTATCAAACGCGGTTTCATCTTAAAATTACTTAAAACTTTCAAAAAATTGATAAAATTCAATTGGGCGAAACTTCCTGTTGATGCATTTTCGTTGGAACGTGAAGTTACGCCTATTCAAAATGGAGTGAATTTTTCTATTCGTGTAGAGCCAAAAGGCGTAACTGACCGAGTGTGACAAAACGGCCTAATTAGATTTTGCGTGTAGGATGAATAGGCGTAACTTCAAAACCAAAACAAAAACGGCCGATCAATTGGGCGAAACTTGCAGGCGTAACTGAAATCAAAAACAATAATAGGGCGAAACTCGAAAATCTCTGAAATTACGGGAAAAAAGTTAAAGTTCTTGATAACCATCGAACAATAAGTGAATATAATGCACATTTTTTGATTTTGTTGAACAAAAAGTGGTCGATTTTATAAATAGGATTTGAATAGGTGTTCCGAATTTTCAAACGCGTTTTTCTCGTTTCGAGCTAACTGCTAGTTTCGCCCTTTTTAAATGTTATGCTAGATTTATCAGTGTAGGCACTAACCAGTGATGTCAATTGAATTAATTGTTTTGAATGTCAAAAGACATACCATAAGTTACGGTTTCAACAATGCTGTTTATCGGAAAATTTACTTTAGAGAATTTATAAATTGACACAAAAACCATGAGCAACCATAAGGTTCAGTTCCACAGAAAAAAACAAAAAGGATGTTGATTTTTCTGTACAAAATATTCAATTATCCCATACAAAAATAAAAGTCAAAATTTACTCATGTAAACGTTACTTAAAAATTTGGCAAAAAAATCATGAATGAGTTTTGAACCAAAACGAAGCTTTTGAGACCCCAGGATTAGAGAAATTCAAAAATGACCCCGAATCGCCTCAGTTTAATGCCTTATACTCAAGTTTCTGTTTTAGAACGCCGCAAAATGGGGTGAAAAGGGACAATTTTTTGACTATTTTCATAATATTACCACGTGAGTTATTGGGAGTCAAATGAGTTATTTTTTTCTATTTTTCTATTTTTGCTCAAACAAAGCATGCATAAAAAAATAATTTGAGTACGATTTGTACATTTGTAAGTTTGTATACATAAATTGTTTTTCGTATTACATAGTAACTTTTAAAATTTGTCCACCAATCTATAAGATTGTTAAGAAATGAACTTTCTTCGATGATAAAATCTTTGATCTTGCTCAACAGTATGGTAGAAATTTTTTCATTTGATTTAAGCATAAAATAAGTTTATTAATTTTTTGCTCAAATCAAATGTGCTCATCCAACTAAACTTTTGAGAAAGTTTAAAAGATTTTAATTATCGACAGAAATAAGTAAAAATTTAAAAAGTTCAAGTTCTTACAATCGAAACCAAATTTAAGATTATAGGGTGAGTGCTCCTACTTTGGACCTAGAGCCTACTTTAGTCCTAAAATGCCGAAAATTGTGAATAATTCATTTTTCTGGCATAAAATACAGATATTCCTATGCACACAATGAATTCGTATTCTTCCTGAACCCTAGCACACCGTTTTTTGCCATTTAAAGTCTTTGTTATAAAATTTTCATCGTTTTTTTCAAATGTACCTCCTCATCAGTGATAAATCAGACAGCTCAATTAGTGGGCACGTATTGAGAAATTAGAGTGTTTAGGGAAAAATCACGATTTTTTACTGTCCAAACCAAAGTTCAAAGGAAAATTACTTTCACTGTGAAGAACATGAACCATACTACCTATTTTTCCAAAAATTTATGAAAATCAATGGAAAACTCGGAAAATTTTCAAAGGGTCCAAATATAGGAAACTTTCGGCTTTGATGTTCCATGTTTAGACCTAATATCATCAAATCTTTATATCAAAACCAACAAATCATCAAAGGTGCGATTTTTTGGTTTTTTTTAATATTAAAAAGCTGTAATACTATTTAATGATAGTAATTGCTTGAAGATTACATTTTAAATAAATTTGTTTATTTATTTTCGAAAAATCAAACTTTTTATAGGAATTTTAGTTCTAGGTCCAATGTATGGAACCGGTCTAGTACCAAAATAGGAACAGTAGGTTCAAAGTTGGAAATATAAATCATCCATATCTTTGCAAATTTCTCAATAACGGCGAAACCCATGTTGAAAATTTTCATTGAAACTTGCAGATAAGATCATGACTTATTAATGAACTTCCTGAAGGATATAAATTTCCCGTCCATTCATGAAAAAACATGATTATTTAAAAACCACCGCTTAATGGGTCCAAAGCAGGGCAACTAACCCTAGTTCGAAATTAGATTCCTTAAAAATTTCAATATGAACCCTCTGGAACCTAAATGTTTTTTTTCACCAACCAAAATATTTTAATTTAATTAAATTAATATTTTAATTAATTTTTTAATTCATCATTTCTAATCATAATAATGCATTTTTATTTTCAAAAAATTCAATCCACCATCTTTGTATCATTTAAGGCTACATTTTTGTATTTTTTTTTTAGAACCGATAACAATATGAAACTATGTTTTCTAAGACTTGGCAAATGATTAGGGGAAAACTGTACAAGACGCACCAGCGGGATAAGATGGCCCATGCCATTCTTTCTCAAATATACACTAACGTATGGCTGCTAATGATGTTTTTCTTAATTTTTAGTGTTGTAAACAAGGTTTTTCATCATTTTTTACATGGAAAGTTCATTTAAACGACTTAAGTACTTAGAAACAGTACGTCTCGGTGGTCGAGTGGTTAGCGTGATAAGACGGTAAACGCTGGTCCACTGATGGCATGGGTTCGATTCCCATCTCGGTACTGGGTGTTAAATGTTAATCTTAAGTTGTCCACGTCATTCATTCAGTCTGTAAAGCCTAATTTTGCTAAGACGGTGTATGTCTTTTTTTTAAAACAGAAGGATTACTGGAATCAACATGAAACTTGTTATTTTTCATGGGTAACATATAAGGTTTTATGGTAAACCAGTCTGCGCAATCTGATGAAACTACAGCTTATCGTTTTTACACTCTTATGCACTTTTGGAAGACTATAAATATTTTGTTGTATTTTTCTAACTTCTCACAAGTTTTAACTAAAATCAGTCATATCAAAATTGGGGCAGAATGCCCACAAGACCACGTGTTTTACGTTCAAATTTTGAATGCTGGAAAATTTTTGAGCAAACACAAATATCAAAACAAAATGCTATTCTTTTTATTTGCTGATTCCCAAATTACGATAACAATGCATAATCCTATCAAATTTGGTCCTTGTTCAAAATTAAAAAGGTGCACCAATATTCGACTCGAAAAATATATCCGCCGCCATGTTTTCCACGATATCAGTCAAGAAAATTAATTTCTTTGCCTACCTGAAGGCGTTTTTCCTATAAGGATGTAGAAAAGTGTATTTTGAAAAGCGAAATTTTCTATTAGGTTAGCAAATATAAATGATTGTTTGCCAAAGTATGGTTGGTTTACAAAAATACGATGAACATGTAATTAAACATTTGATGTTTCAATTATTACGTTTTGTATAATCATTGTTCTTTTCTCGCCACCCTTTCCATATGGTGCGTTTCGCCCAAGCATGGAAAAAATCGGATCGAAGTACATTCAATCTGCAATCCGTGGTGAACTCATTCAATTCTAACTGTCAATCGAAGCAATCGGGAAAGGAAAAAGTTAACACACCACAATGAACACTAACGATTGCAATCCCAAATGAATGAACTTTTAATAAGTTCGGGTGAACGAAACGAAGCCCGAAACATTCGCCGCGTTCAATTGGATCGTTTTTTATTTTCACCACGACGTTCGCAAATGATTGTCGAAACACAATCGCCAAACGATTGTAAGATTGCATTCGCGAATGTTTCCGTAACCGGTAAAGGATTGCGCCATCAGGTGCTTGTTTTTCGGCTAATTTTGTGCGTGTTTTAGCCCCCGCGCTCGCTGATGGTTTGTTTTCTCATGATGTTATTTTAATTTATGTTCGAACAGGAACATTCAACATATAATTAGTAAAAGTGTGGACTTTTGCACATTGCGTAGAAAACTAAACTGACAATGGGGGGTTTGAAAATAGGAGGCAAGGACGTCGGCCTGGTGTCGATCAAAGCCGTCGATATTGTTTCAGTCGAATAAACGTCGTTTTAGCTGCTGATTTTCCGGTGCGGAATTCGCTTTTATGTCCCAATGGGATACGAACGCGAAACATACGCACGTATTAGGCTTAGCATTTTTATAGTTATTTCAATTATCAATAAAAATTTAAAAAAAATTCGAGCCAATACCTCACAATTTTTTATTTCCTTCCGAAAACCAATTCGAACAAAACAAAACGCCTTCAAGTAGGCAAGCACGTAATCGCCCAGATGTAGGCAGATATTTGAGTGCTATGTCGGCTTACAATATTTATGTGTGGGATTTTATAACTTTTATGTGACGCATATAAAAGTAATAATTTTGTTTTCTGTATTCTTGCAATCTCAACATAATTAAATGATTATTTGGCAATTTTGGTTGAAAAAATGTCCCAGTAGCCAAAAGCTAAATCCCTAGGCTTCGTAAACAAGAGTGGACATTTTCAAACCCCCCTTTGTCAGTTTAGTTATCTACGCAATGTGCAAAAGTGCTGAATGTTCTTATTCGAACATAAATTATAATAAAATCATGAGAAAACAAACCTTCAGCGAGCGGGGGGGCTCAAATACGCTCAAAATTAGCCGAAAAACAAGCACCTGATGGTGCAATCCTTTACCGGTTACAGAAACATTCGCGAATGCAATCGTGCAATCGTTTGGCGATTGTGTTTCAACAATCATTTGCGAATCAATTCACCCAACGAACGTCGTGGTGAAAATAAAAAACGATCCAGTTAACTGCGGCGAATGTTTCGGCCATCGGTTCGTTCACCCGAACGTATTTAAAAGTTCATTCATTCGGATTGCCAATCCGACCAATCAGCGGTCGTCTGTTCACGCTCGCATCGCCGATGATCGCGGTGATTGAGAATCATTAGCGTTCATGCTGGTGAATGAATTTTTCCATCCTTGGTTTCGCCCACTTGTTTAGGCGTTCTACCCCGCGGTTTGTTTTCTGGCTGTATAAGTTTTTTTTACAAAAATATAATCATAATCGTGTTTTTTTTATATTTTTTCTTTATGATAAAACGCAAATCTGATCCCTGAATCATCGTATACTTTCAATTTGGTTCTAAGATGATTGGTATCGCCACAGAGAACAGAGGTCGGGCTGGAGCTCAAAACTTGTGTAAAAATGCCAACCGTTATTTTAAAGAAAAAAAATACTTAGCATATAGCCACTAGATGTCGCTAAAAACAAACTTAACGAAGATTTGTTTATTTTCGTTAAACATGCACACTAAGGTAAAAATCACTTTAAAGCCTTAATGTACCATGTCTGATCATTTTTGAATGGTTATTTGGTATTTAACATCCATCGCATTAACTTATGAAATTGAATAAAAAAATAGAAAAGTTTCATTATGTATACAAACGACAAAGTTTTAGATGGTTTACTTACTAACTTGATCGACAGTAGAAAAGCTATCGATCCAACATTTTAAAGGAATGGCTGTAAAATCTTTATCTTTTGTTTGCATTTTACTGTGCAAACTTTATCCAACTTGATGAACTATAATTCAACAAGAAAAATACAATTTTTTTCATATATTTTACAGAAGTTTTGATAACACAGGTCTACCAAATTTACTTTTTCCGAGATGCACATAGTTATGACTTATTTGGAGGCGTCTTAGGTTTTTTCTTCTATGAGCTCTTATTTTTTTTTACTTTTGAAGCAAAATAGAAATCTTTGAAAAAAAATTGTAGACCTAAATCCATGCAACGCATTCAAGAAGAATAAAGAAACCTTAATTGATTAGAGGATAACAAATTGATTCAAAATTAGTATTTTTTCATAAAGGTGTGTTGGTTTATCAGTTACAAATGATTAATTTACTAGAAACTAAGGAACTTGAGCATTTCCAAGCGTCTAAATATTAGAATTTAGAATACCAGACACTTAAATATTTGTTTTGAATCGTAGGAAACAAAAATCGTGCTTGCTGTGTACGTTATAAATAGTATTCAAAACCATCCATTGAATGATTGATTGTATGATTTGCAGTGATGAAAACGCTCATTTGGGCTTCAGGATTCAAACCATTCAAACTCTAGCCAACTTTGTTTTATGCATCGATTCCTACAGTTACATTTTATGTGAGTAAAATGTAAAACTAGTTAATAAATTAAAATTAATGAGAAAATTGGAGCGTGTTAAACGCAAATTTTTATGTAAACAACAATTTTCGACCACGTGGCGACGAAAATTCAAAACATTATCAGGGATGCCAATTTGATGAAAATCCTTTTTTCCTTAGAAATATTGGGCCACAACTCGATTTACATTACTTTGCGATTTTGAATTCCTCTAAAGAAATGCTATCTAGTGTAATGATACCAGATTGGTCGGTTTTATTTACGAGCTAACGCGGATTTTCAAAGACAAAAATTAGGAAAGCGAGGTTTGGGGGTAGTATGGATTTCGAGGAAAAAAGCTCAGTTTTTACTGGTATATATACACAATTTTGGCGAAATCAAAACCAAAAGCTCCAATTAAACTTACGATTTATGATTTTTGCATCAAATAACAATTTTTTCTTAATCAAATTGAACTTATAACCATTTTATAAAATTACTAGCAGACCCGGTAAACTTCGTCTTACCATTTTAAACTTGGCGTCTATTTCAATTTTTTTCGCTGTTTGACTTATAAAAAAATCATCAAATCTTGAGTTGTTAATCGTCTCGCTTCTTGAACATGTCCTAGTTTTTAAACATATCCATCTTTTCCGTTTGCTCGAATTGGCTTGCTCAATTATATCGGAATCAAATCTAGGAATTTTAACTCAATTCTACGGGTCTTTTAATGGATTATTCAAAAAATATCTCCAATAAATTTTACATACATCTTACATGAATCCTTTTCATTTACATTTCTTTGATTCGGATGCTTTGAATATTGCCGAAAGATATCAGGTATCAGCTTCCCGTTGCAAATTCGATTTTTTCAGCACTCAACGTTACTATCAAACTTGGCAAACCTCATGCTAAAAAAAAATCCACTCTTTATAACTTGTTCCATAAATAACATATGTTGATTATATCTATGTTTCATTTATTGTATACAATTTAGTTGATTGACTCCGCTTTGCTCGAGTTCACTTTAAGGTTGAAATCGAAATCAAAAATTTCTCATTTATTGGATTTATTGCATATGAAACTTTATGGAAGAAGAATTTTGAATTTTGGGACAATTTTTGGAGTGTTTGCTCAATATTCTGCCTAGCGCAGCACTTTTAGCTCCCGAGTAGTTTTTGATGGTATATTTTTTAGAACTGATGAAATAAAAAAATTAGAGATGATTTTTTTCAAACCATTTTCAAGCAGCTTCACTTTCCTCTCATTTGGAAGCAGTAGTTATTTATATCCATATTTTCATCAAAATCATGTCCAGAAAAAAGGTTCCCACTTTTTTTTTAGCAAAAAATGTTAATTAAATCAAGAAGTCTTGATTTATTGGGTTAAAATTCAAAGAAATTTTATTTGGTTTTGAAAAGAGAAAAGATATGAGTAAATTTTTTGTTATTCAACCGAATTAAAGCATTTTTATCTTCTTTTTTATCCTTAAATACACACCTGCCAATTTAAACCATTGTTGTCTGATTCAAAACTTTTCTAAACAGTGTTAAAGGTGATTTGCGATTCTGTTTAAGATTATGTGATATTTTCAAGATTCAATAAGATTTTATTGGAACGCAGGTTTAAAAAAATTAAATACATAAAAAAGAACTAATCTTTCAAGGCTACGATATTTTCATGAGTTTATTCTTTTTTCTGGAAATTTTCATGTAAATTTACTTCGACAATTAAAAATTTTAAATATCCGTTCAGATTTAACACTCGGGATACCCTATCTGACTATTTTAGAGAAAAATTGTAATATGTTTCATGACTTAAAGGCGCATTGCCACTTGTTTCACCGTGTGAAATGACAGGAGTTAATTTTATTTTCAACACTTTTAGGTCATAACAAAAACTCATAAAAAAAAAGAAATTCAGCTTCTGCTATCAAAAATTATGCTTCTGGAATATCAATCACAAAAAAAAAATGTCAACAAAAAAATTGGATCTAAAGTCTCACCTACGTTACCAAAATATGTTAAACAAAAACACACATTTATGTTAAGTACGTACTTGAATTCTGTTTAAACAAACAGGGAACCTGTAAACAGTTTTTTGGTGAACGATTTAAAAAAAAAAAAGTTAAGTTTATTTAGTTAGATTGTTTATTTGGGCCCAACCATTTATAAATTTAGAAATCATGTATACATTTTTTGTAAATGTTGAACGTTTGCACTTCTTTGTATTCGGCCTTCAAATGAACATCAATCCATTTTGTGGTTGTTCTATAAATTAAATGGCGCATGATACAACTTCTGTGAAGCACATTTGTACATGTTTGAAAAATATTTCTAGCGTTTTGGATTATAAACCAAGTCTTTCCACTTTTCTTTTTTCAAATGTCCGCATAGAGTCATACCATTATTTCATACGTATCAGTACTAAATTCATATTATTTAGACAACAATTCCTTCTTGAAATAACACGAATTGAAGTTTTAATTTTTTTAAATCGTTTGAATGGTTTTGATTTGATCGGCAAAATATTAATCTGGGTCACATATGGGCGTCATTCATTACTACAGACATATGTGCTGTACAAATGATCTAGGAATCAAGAAGAAAAAAACACATCTAGGTTTCATGTGGTCACCACATGCATCGAAATTATGCTTGGTTGAGAAATGCGCGCCCAAAAATTCCCACTAAACAGTATGCTATGCCATAGTTACTAACCTCCTACGACGTTTGCTTGCGACGCCTTGACCATAGAGACGAAAAACAAACCGCCCGCCCGGCGCCCAAAGTAAAGAAAATCTCGAAAAAATTGAAGGCCATGACTTTAATTTGATTCAATTTATAACAAATTTAATAATTACGGACAATTAATGCGACTTTTTGTTGTTTTTATTCGATATAAACCGATTCGCATGCCCACAGAATATTCTAAAAATAATTTCCTTTGAATCGGTTGGGTCATTTCGGAGGAGTAGTACTACAAACACCGTTACAAGAGAATTTTATATAATAGATAAATAAGATCAATGCTCCTGAGGTGTCTCGAGAAAAAAAATCATGTTCACTCCTGAAACTGATCAGCTCAGAATTAAAATTCCAAAATTTTGAGTTCCTATGATTTTGCAAAGATTTCTGGTAAAAATATCCGGGTTTGTTCGACCTGGAAAGGTTAATCATGTGACATTTTGGATTTTGTCACTGTCGCAAATATATCCAAAACCCTTTTAGATTTCACACCCAATCGAATTCCAATTCCAATCGAAAATATAAACCTCTCTAAAAATTAACTTCATTATGATATTGGTTGCGTTTTAGGAAGTTGAGGATTAGTTGCATTAGACTGATAGCAGTTAAAAAAACACCTGGCAGCCCTGTTCAGTAACGGGGCAGTTCGTTTAGTTTTCGTTCACTTAGCAATCAGCACCATCTAGTGGCTATATGCCGAGTAATATTTCAACGAAATACTAACGTATTTGGATTCAAATTCTTACACACGTTTTCGGCTCATTTTTGTTCTGGGCCAGACCTCTGTTCTCTGTGGTATCGCTGTAAAAAGCGATTATGCTTAACTAGTGCTTCTTGTACAGTTTTCCCCTTTAATTTTATTGGTATTTACGCTACTCTTAGCTACAGCGAATACCACGCGCAGATCAAACAGCATATCAAATAGCATGAACAACATCTTTTTAAAAAATTGTTAAAATAACTATTCCAAGTCACTTGAGAGTTAATATTGTTAAACAATCCACTTAAAAATATGGAGTTTTGTGCATTTTTTTTCGTTTCTTTATCTGCAAATATTTTGCATAAAAAATCATTTCCATGGGTTAAATCTTGTTTATGATTTAACATTTTACAAAACTTTTAAAATAAACAAATTATAATTTGTATTTGTTACTGTCCGCTGAGTTGTGTTAACAAACTGACTTAGAATAAAGATTGAAAATTTAGATATAGAATTTACAATATATGTTTAAAATCTGCAATCCCATTACGAGCTAAATTTGAATTCGGAATATTATTTCTGTTTCTGAATTGTGAACAGGAGTATTGTAAATTTATTTTCGGCATATCGGGGAAAATATATATTCTTGGACAAAGTATATTAGAAATGAAAATTGATAAAGATGGATAGAGAGATATGGAAGAAAATTTTCATCAGAAATAGAAAATAACTCTATTGCGAATAGAGATGAAAAGGAATGTAGCAAATAGTAAAATAAACTAAAATAATAATACAACATTCGTCAATACTGAAGATAAATAAAATAAAATAATTGTATTTGGCAACGTTTGTTATTTTGGTAACACTAGGCAAAACGAACAGTACAAAATCAGTCATTGGTCTATTCTTGTGAGTGACAGACGTGTTTGAGTGAATCTCTGAATTGAGAATCATAATGATCGTAAAATCACCATACATATGAAATAAAAATCCAAGATAGTTTCTGTTTTTTTTTTAAACTTACGTTTATATTGTATTTAACATTCGAAAATCATGAATCAAATTTTAAATGAAATGCAAAACCAAATTTGAACCACAATAACAAATCAGTTTGTTTACCGCCCAACCCTCCCCCCTTTTTCCTACAGCCATGGTCTCCGATATCAAATATACCAACTTCATCTAGCCATTTTCAATTGATTTCAAAAGGCCTTCATATAGAAACGCATCAAATAGCACATTTGTTTTATTTTATTTCAGCTAAAGATTTTAGGATACCCCCACGATTTCCAGTACTATCACATCCTGCTGACGGCTTTGCTTACAGTTTCTGTTATGAGCACCGTCGGTGTTGGAGTGCTCACCTATCTGTGGAAAGATTTTTCGTACCTGAAAGACGCAATATTTTTTCTGGTCAGCTTCCAGGCGACTGTTTTGGGCTATAAGCTGTACCATCTATGGTTCAACGCAAGCATCTTTAGCCTATCTAGTCGTTTAGAACTTCTGACCAAATGTACACAAGAAATCTTCGATCGACATCATGCTGCTTCGTTGGAAATCAACGGAATCAACCCGAAGGACGAGGATTTGCTAATGAAAATAGCTCGACTATACGACCGAATGTGCGATGCAGCGCATCTTGTTAATGTGTTGATGGGAATACCCGTATGACCATTTCCTTACTTTATCAAAATATTCAACATTTAATTTTCGACAATGATTTCAGTTGATTTATCACTTCATAAACATTCACATAATCTACATCGCTTCATGCTACGCGAGTATTCGTCTGCTTTTGGTTAACTCGGAAAGCGCTCTCGAAAGATACAACGCCTTCGTTTACATGGGTTGGTCATCGTTTTTTTCCTTATTCGCCCTTACTACGATCGTCTTATCGGAGAAACTTCGCCAGCAGACTTTCACATTTGCCAGCACCATCCATCGGATAATCAACACCGGAAGTTGGACACTCGACAAGAATCGTTCCACCTTGGAACGATTGCAACTGCTGTCCGAACAAATCGACAACCGGAAACCATCGATTACGTTCTTCCTTTTCAGGGTTCATCCCTCAATTTTGGTGCTGGTAAGCTGAACACGTGTTTTTTTTTTAACAATTCATAACTCTACCCCCCCCCCCACCATCCTTTAACAATTATATATTTTTTTTATTTACAGTCCTGTGCCCAGATAGCGTCTTACCTGTTGATTCTGATTCAGCTAGACATGCGATAAACTGAGGAAGAAAGTAGGAGGAAGCAATTATCCCCCTTTCACCTTTAGTAGATGCGGTGGTGAATGAAGGAAATTCGTGCGACAAAAAATCGTTCCCAATCATGCACACGCCCTTTGACTAATTGACACTTGACACGCAGAAACCCTTTTCCAAACAAACTGCGGTTTAATTAGGCAGCACTTTTTTGTGGCTCACCTTTCTTCAATAAAGATGTTACGATTAAGGCGGATTTAGTGGCCTTCAATGTAAGTTGATCGTTATTTTTGTCAAATATTCTAATCTGTTTGTTTTTTCCCTTTTATTCTTAAAACTGCATTTCAAGTAATGAACCATATTCATGAACCTTATCAAAATTTTGAAATTGCATAATATCACATTAATTAGTAGTGATCAGCACACAAATTATTTGCTAATAGCTGATAAGTTCGTTTACTTTCTGTTAGTGGTTCAGTAAGGATTGAATTTCGATAGAGCTAGTAAATAATTGAGTTCCAATAATTGTTGGTCTCACAATTAATAAACCATTTTCTTCAATTCATTAAAGCGACCCGGGCTTGAGATATAGCTCAGTTGGCAAGTCTGTTGTCTCCTGAGCCGATGTCCGCGAGTTCGAGCCCAAGAGTAAACATCGAACGCAGTTGTACCGGATAAGTTTTTCAATAACGATCCGCCAACTGCAACGTTGATAAAAAGTCGCGAATGCCATAAAGATGGTAAAACGACTATAATCGAAACAAAAAAAAAATTAAAGCGACCCAACGATTCACGAAGAATATTTTTTTAAGAATATTTCGTTAAATTGTATTTTGTAGATAAAAGTATTGTAAACTGGGGTGGCTTTGATCACATTTAAATTATTCCAGAAAATCATTTCTAAACATGTTTATACTATGTATGTAACTCCTTAACCATTTTTCGAAAGATTTCGAAATTGGTAGAAAAGGTAATTTATCTTGTTTTAATGAAACAAAAATATTATATACTAAAAACTGAAGGAATTGAGCTATCACAAAAGGAAAACACTGAGGTCTTTCCTCGCGCTGTCTTTCTTTCGGATTTAACGCGTTATTAGAAAAAAATAATCTATATACTTATCAATGGAATATTTTGAAATTGATCAAAACTATCAGTGACATAGAACCCCTACATATTTAGTTCGGTGTGAAAGGGCTTTACGAGTAGAAATAAAATTTCAATGTATGCCGCCATCTTGAAATTCAAGATGGTGGCGACTACTTCCCAAGCAACCAAATGTGGCATACTTACTTGAACATGACAAGATGTAGTTCATACTTGGTGGGATAAAGTGATTTACAAGTAAAGATGTGCTTTTTATAGCTTTTAATAATTTCAAAAAATGTGTTTGCGGAAGTCATATAAATCAACGATTTTAGAATTTGCAGTTCTTTATTTTCATCATACGGTTAAACAATTTTCAAATTAGCAGTCAAATGTGCTCAAAATAATAAAATAAAATGTTATTTTTTTGTATATCATCGAATATTTTTTCTGCACTCAGAAAAATCCTATGATGTAGGCCATAAGATTCTCTTATGAAGTGGCGCCATAAGAAAAAGTAATGAAATTCATAAGATTGTCTTATGATGTAATTTACTCAAAGGATGAACACCGGTTTCAATGAGGGGCTGTTGCTTTTCATAAGATAATCTTATGGAAAAAGAAAATATTGCATAAAATTAAAATAATTCAAGATTATTTTTCATTTCATTTTGTTTTCTGCTTAATTCGTTTGAAAAAATACATCGTGACAATCAACTGCCCTTCAACACCCAATTCCATAATAAAGTTTTATTGCACCTCGGACCTTCAACATCGCGCTTTTTGCCGGTAACTAAGCTGAAAAGTAAATAAAACATAAAATGTACCTAGGGAGTTTACAAATGTTTTCCACTAAAAATAGATTTCAACTCATTTAGAAGATCAAAATCACATCAAAGTATTTAGTGAAAGTAGTAACTTAACAACTGGTGAGTGCTTCTGACGACGATGAAATACATGACTGATGGAATGAATGTGTTCATTTTGTTCTCACAATGCAGTTTCTTCTATTTTTTCATAAGATGTTCTTATGAAAACTGAAAGAATTTCATAAGAAAATGATCAAAACTTAACTCTTATGAAAAAACAATTTTACACTGTAAAAAGCGGTTCATAAGACGCATCTTATAAAAATGATAATAAGAATTTGCCTGAGTGTGGGGTATTAGTATGGTTTATAATTATTTGGAATATTTAACATCCTGATTTTTTTAAGCACGTTCCGGGGCTTATTGATATATAAACCTGGCAAAATCCGCTAAATTGATATAAAAAAGACGACTTAAAATTCCAAGCTATATCCGGGAAAATTTGGTCAAAACATTAGAATTGCGTAACAAAAATCAAGAAAAAAATATTGACATACATTTTTTTTCATTAAAACTCATCGGCAGATTTTAAATCGTATTTAAGGCGTCCAGAAAACCTTTCATGATTTTTGATATAAATCTTTTTCAAAAACTTTCGTTTTGGACGCATAAAAAAATTTTTTTACCACATATGTATGTTTTTTTTGGGGTATGGTTTGGCAAATAAAATGAATAAATCCGGGCTAAACTCGAGCTTTTTTTAACGCAATCCGGGAAACCGGACCGGGCCGGACTTCTCCCAAATATTGTTATAAATAACGGGACAAACCCGGGTAAAATCGGGAAATCTGGCAACCTTTATTAACACTAAACATACCGACACTTTGTATATAGGGTGAGTGCTCCTACTTTGGACCTAGAGCCTACTTTAGTCCTAAAACGCCAAAAATTGTGAATAATTCATTCAGCTAGCAAAGGATAAAGATATTGCTATGCACACAATGAAGTCTTATTCTTCCTGAATCCTATCATACCGCTTTTTACCATAAAAAGTCCTTCTGATAAAATTTTCAACGTTTTTAAAAATGTTCCTACTAATCAGTGATAAATCAGACATATCAATTAGTGGGGCGCGTTTTTAGAAATGAGAGTGAATAAGTAAAAATTTCGTTTTTTTACTGCCCTAGCCAAAGTTTTAAGGAATGTTACTTTCACTGAGAAGAATATGAATGATACTACCTATTTCTCCTAAAATAAATGAAAACTAATGGAAAACACGGAAAATTTGTAAGGGATCCAAAAATAGGAGCCTTTTGACTTTGATGTTCCATTTTTAGACCTAACATCACCAAAACTTTAGTTCAACATCAATAAATCAACAAAGATGCGAATTTTTAATTGGGGCATAATTCAGAACCAATTGAACATTCATAGCTTTTTTTGTCGACTTTGCATAAATAAACTACAAGAAAGTGATCACAAAAAAGTGTCAGCTCTTGTTCTGCTGATAGAGCTGACGGGCAGTGAAAGTGTTTGAAATATTGATAAGCGAAATGTAAGTGTTTTTATCGTTAAAAAGCTGTAATACTTTTTTACGATAATATTTGACTGCAGATAACATTTTTAATGAATTTGTTTATTTCTTTTCGAAAAATCACTCTTTCTACAAGTATTTTAGCTATAGGTCCAATGAGGGAACCAGTTCAGTACCAAAATGAGAACAGTAGGTTCAAAGATGGAAATGTTGATCATCCATATAATTGCCAAACTTTCAATAACGGTGAAACCTTCATTGAAAAATCTTATTGAAACTTGACGATAAGATTATGAACTGTAGATAAATTTCTTGAAAGATATAAAACTCCCGTCCATTTATGAGAAAAACATGATTATTGAAAACCAACGCTTAAAGGGTCCAAAATAGGGCAACTAACCCTACCTATTCATACCGCGAGCGGTCAAATGACGGCAAACACCATTTTCGCTAAAACTCTCTTGTTTCTCAACCGATTTCTAACCGATTTCAAATTTATAGTTTTGAAAAGCTTATAACGTGACTCAAATATGCTTCTCAGACAACTTTCAGCTACAATCAATTATTTCAAAGTTATAGTTGAAGTTGAAGTTTTTATGAAAAAACATGCTTCAGAAAAAAGGCTGTAAATCAGTTATTAAGTGCTCGAAAAAAATTTCGCTTAGTGCCTGAGAAATCTAAAGTGAGAAGCTATATGTTGCACATATTGAACATTTTTTTAAAATTTTTCAAAGATCATGGCCATAAAAAATGTAAAAAAGTAGTGTAAAACCCGTACTTTTCAGTCAATCAACCGCCAAAGCTGTTCCTGTTGCAGTAGAAAAATTTTAAAAAGTAGATTGGAAAGTTGATGTAATTTGTCATATTTTGGCATCTTTAGATTTTCAAAATACGTAATAAATAATTCATGACGACTTTTCAAAGGTAGCTGTTTTTCGAACTTTTTATGAATCTGGATTTTCTGAGAAAATCCCTACACCAAAATTCAGCTTTGCACTTGATTTTGAGTATGTTAATGTTAGATTTAGGCAATAAAACTATATGCAAATGAAAACAAATTTCATTACGGTTCTTGTGATGAAACTGCATCGGCGGTGCAGTGCTTGACAAAAATATAATAAATATATTTCTGAAAGTAAAACCAGAAAATTTGCGCAAATGCTTGTTTTTTTTTCGTTTCCTTTTACCCGTCTTCGGGTGCAAAATAGTTTTGAGAAATTACTACCCACTGCGCCCGTCTGCCAAGCAAGAATTTGTGCTGACTTTTAAAAATTCAGAAACTACTCCACTGTTTTATTTATCATATTTTTGTCAAGCATCGCACTGCCAATGCAGTAACATCACTAAAACCGGTATTAAATTTGCTTTCATTTGCATATAGTTTTATTGCCTAAACCTAACGTTAACATACTCAAAATCCAGTGCAAAGCTGAATTTTGTTGTAAGGATTGTCGAAAAAAAATCCAGATTCATAAAAAGTTCGAAAAACAGCTACTTTTAAAAAGTCGTCATGAATTATGTATTTCGTATTTTGAAAATCTAAAGATGCCAAAATGTGACAAATTACGTCAACTTCTACTTTTAAAAATTTTTCTACTGCAACAGGAACAGGTTTGGCGGTTGATTGATTGAAAAGTACGGGTTTTACACAACTTTTTTACATTTTTTATGGCTCAAGAGCTAAACATGCAAATGAAATTAAATGGTAGGAGGGGTTTTTTGGGAACGAGTAAAAAAGGTGAGGGGGCTCCCATACATAAAAACGTAAACCGTAAACGATGTTTGGCATAACTTTTAAACGTCTCAAACAAATGGCCAAATGTGGAACATAATTTTATAAGTTAACGAAAATTGCATCTAAGGCAGTTCTCTCCACAAATGAAATCCGAATTTAAAATTTTAAGCAATCGTTGTATTTAATATTGGCATTACTGTTAAAAACTCAAGTCGAAAAAGGCATTTCAAAGAAGTTTTATTTGAATGATATTAAAATTTAATCTAAAATCATCTACAGACCAATATTTTAAATAATTTCAAAATTCCAATTTTTTTCTTATAATTTCAAAGCTGTAGCAAAGCACACGGGGCAGCTAGTTTTCATAACAAGCTTGCAACGGTCTACTGCTCATCTACAGCAAAACTTCTATGAAAAAGCAATGTGTGGTTTTTTATTACAATTCTTTCTTAGGATGTCCGTCTTACCAAACATTTCCATTTAAAGATGAAACAAGATGAAGATGAAGATGAACATCGTATAAACAAAAGATGAAAAACAAAAACAACTTAAAACGAGAAGTTAATGATGAAACATGACAATACGGTAGAAAAAAAAAATTAAATATCAGTAGGTTAAACAAAAGGTAACAATGAAAATCAAGATGGAATAAGTTAAACAAAATAAAACAACTAAACAAAGAAAGATAAGAAAAAACTGATAAAACATTTTTCAAACAAATAAAAATAGAATATAATAAAAAAACATTTCCGGACAGCACTTGATTAAAAAATAAATGAATGTGAAAACAGAAAAAACAAGACAATGAATAGAAAGCAAGATGAAACAAAACAACAACATCTAAAACAAGGACAAAATTTGAAGGATGGATATTGGGCGAAAAATTTCAACTAAATAAAGACAAAAATCGTTAGCAATAAAACACAGGAGAGTAAAAGAATAAATTAAGATTCAAAAGCGTGAAAAATTAAAACAAGATTAAAGAAGATTGTATTTTATAAAATAAAAAAACACAAGTAACAAACCAAATAAAACAAATTTGAACAAAATAAGACATGATAAAACTATACCAACTTTAAGTCGTCATACAGAAACTAAATAGAATAAGATTTTTGAAAAAAAATTTGAACAAGACAAACACGATAAACATAAAACAAGATTGAACTGGATAAAAAAGACAAATCAAGGTAAATAAGGCTGATTTCTTTCCATCCTTTTCAGTAAGCATTTCTGGTTGTGTCGTTTCTATGCAGTTTTTCAGCTATCTTTACTGGGGTTTTCTCAAATTATCGTTATTTTGTAGGGATGTTAATTTTTTTAAGTTCAATTTAGATATGATGATTAAAATTTGGATATGAGATGATGATGGATATGGATATGATTTAAAAAAAAACTGACGGAAGTGGTTTAAACAAGTCGAAATGATGGTCTCCGGAGCCAAATCACTGAACTGAAAATGATTTCCAAGATGCGCTTATTGAAAAATGAAACGATATCCACGACGTGTCGAGAGTGATTAGTAGCTGTATCTACAAATTAATTAATTTTAAAAACATTAATAGAATAGAAATAAAACATGTCAAATAATGTGCTCTCTTTTCCAAGCTATCTATTCACTATTAGGACATGGCCGGCGCCGTTATTGATGATTAAAGAGAAAGCATCAGCTTTGGGCATTGTGAATGTGCTGTAATTTGACCATTCATTAATTCATTTGACCTTTGAACAAAATTGATGGCGTGAGGATCAATCATGGAGTAGTAACCATTGCCGATGTGGAGTTATGTCTACTGAGCCACGCTTGCAATCATGGTTATCGAAATGCATTTATTTTAAAACAATAATCATATCACTAATTAATGATTAAATGAAGTAAAACCTTTTCTGGGAAGATCATTTTTGTAAAAAAATAGTGACAGAGCATTTCGGATTCAATGATTCAGGTGGATGTGAGTAAAAGTCAATTGAGCTAAGCTAAGCTAATCTTGACTTGGGTATCCTCACACCATGCATTTTTTTTTAAATTTTCGTCAAATCCACTGCAGTTTGGTTTCCGTGGTCTTGGAGTTAGAGAGGTATATTTTTTGTGCAGTTTTCGGAATTCACGCGGTTACCTGAGTGTATTACGATGAGTTCTGTAATTAGATGTAACTTTCCCCGCTCTTCTTTGCACTCAACAGTCTATAGGTTTATTTTAACCATTTACGTCATCACAAAACTCATTACAGATAAAATATCGCTTTATTGCTCTTTCTTTTATTTTCTATACTAGGTAATATTATTTTTTTTTTAACAGCACGCAGATAGACATGATTCATTAACGTGTTTAGTTTGAGAGGAAAGTTATTTTCGGATAGAATTTCGTGACATTTCTTAATCTAGAGTTCCAATCAATAGGTTCTAGGAATAATTCTTTCATATAATTCACTCGGAAAAAAAGAGCTCAAACACGTTTCAACTTTCATGCTAGGATGAAGTTCTGGTACAGGATTGTTGATCTTCATCAAGCATGGCACCCGATCTATCGCGTATCAAAGTTTTTCGGACTCATTTCAGTCACTATCAACCAGCAGGACCTCACAGCGACGCGCACTTCCATGGACCATATGCAGTTGATTGGAGGATTCTTTGGATATGCCCTGTACGCTTATTTAAGTTTTAAAAACTTTTTTGACGAGTTGTACGAATACAACGACTCAAATTTGGTCAGCGTGGCTAACTCTAGCTTGCTGTTTGTTTTCATGCTAGGTCGAGTCATATCGTTGTCCCTCGATTATGGCTTGGCAATTCGAAAATACCAAACCGTACTGGATTTGAGTAAGATCGATCAGGAGATTACGAGAAGTTTCGGATTAAAGTGGAATTATCAGCGAGATCATTTTGTTTATGTGTTGTTACTGGGATTTGGATACGTGGAATGGATAGCTTACAGTTGGCTAACGTTTGCTGTCGTCGATCGAACAGAGCGAATTTCTTCCTTCTGGGAAAAATGGGTATCGTATTGTAGCTTTGCATGGACTGCCTTGGGATTTCAAACAACCAAAATCGTTTGGATTCTTGCCCTCAATGGTATTCGCTACAGGATCAATCGATTAGAAAATTGTATGCGGTGAGTGCCACCATTCAACCCAATCTATAACTTTGATTAATTATTTTTTCCTTTTTCAGAAAACATTTTCAAACGTCTCCCAGAAGCTATCATGACCGAAGAAAGGACCCAGATAAATACGTCAAACTTGTGCGAAAACTTGCAACGATCCAAGATCAGCTGTTTGAAACGTTGAATCGATTCGTGTTCTATCATGTTATTCAAGTTTTGCTTGGGCTCATCGTTTGTTTCGGATATTGTGTTTTTGCAGTTTTTTCTATCATTCATTCCTATGCTGCCGGTTCTTCGCTCAAAACCAAACGACTAGCCATTTCAAACCTTATTTTTGCAGCATACTTTTTCAGTTACTTCGTTCAAATTGTGATTTTTTCTAGTTTGTGTGGCTCCCGGGTAAAGTTAAAAATTATATTTTGAAAAAAAAAAAATACTTTAATAAACATGTTTTTAATATTTTACAGTGCAGGAAAGTTTCTGTGACAGTGAGCAAAGTTATATGCTACGGTTACACTGATAAGAATGTTAAGAGAGAGCTTCATAATTTTTCAAAACAACTTTGGCATAACACTCCGAACATATCTTGTGGGCTTTTCGACATCGATTGGACACTGTTTTACGCTGTAGGTATCGTTAAAGTTATGACATAACTTAACAATTTAAAAAGCAGTTGATATGATTTTAGACGTTAGGGTCATTCGTAACTTACGTGATCATTTTGATACAGTTTGACCTGGCCAAATTCAACTATACTGTGATATGATTTCCTCAACGACTGATGGTTTCTTTTCTGGAAACACCACTTTGATAATAAACAAAATCTATTTATGATTTTTTTTCAAAATTTTTAAAAACCTGCTCGATTTGCTACTTTTAATATGGAAAAAATAAAAGCATAAAAAATATAACAATAATGTTGGCTTCAAAGAAATAAAAGTTTTTTTCTAGTGAAATAGATTTGGATTTAGGTACCAAAATTCTTTCGAATGAACTTTGAAACGGCAAGAATAAGGAAAGTAGGAAAACAAATGACAAAAATGACATAAATGACAAAAATGACAAAAATGACAAAAATGACAAAAATGACAAAAATGACAAAAATGACAAAAATGACAAAAATGACAAAAATGACAAAAATGACAAAAATGACAAAAATGACAAAAATGACAAAAATGACAAAAATGACAAAAATGACAAAAATGACAAAAATGACAAAAATGACAAAAATGACAAAAATGACAAAAATGACAAAAATGACAAAAATGACAAAAATGACAAAAATGACAAAAATGACAAAAATGACAAAAATGACAAAAATGACAAAAATGACAAAAATGACAAAAATGACAAAAATGACAAAAATGACAAAAATGACAAAAATGACAAAAATGACAAAAATGACAAAAATGACAAAAATGACAAAAATGACAAAAATGACAAAAATGACAAAAATGACAAAAATGACAAAAATGACAGAAATGACAAAAAATGACAAAAATGACAAAAATGACAAAAATGACAAAAATGACAAAAATGACAAAAATGACAAAAATGACAAAAATGACAAAAATGACAAAAATGACAAAAATGACAAAAATGACAAAAATGACAAAAATGACAAAAATGACAAAAATGACAAAAATGACAAAAATGACAAAAATGACAAAAATGACAAAAATGACAAAAATGACAAAAATGACAAAAATGACAAAAATGACAAAAATGACAAAAATGACAAAAATGACAAAAATGACAAAAATGACAAAAATGACAAAAATGACAAAAATGACAAAAATGACAAAAATGACAAAAAATGACAAAAATGACAAAAATGACAAAAATGACAAAATGACAAAAATGACAAAAATGACAAAAATGACGAAAATGACGAAAATGACGAAAATGACAAAAATGACAAAAATGACAAAAATGACTTTTTCCAACTCGCCAGATTCCTTGAAAAAGGCAAAATAAACATGTCGCAACGTCGTTTTATGATTTTTTGAGACTAAAATCGCCGAGAAACTTCATCAACATTACTGGATCAGTCGATAGGAAATTAAAATATTTCGTTTATTTTTTTATTGATTTGGACTACCATTGAAATATCTTAACTGGAATATTTTCCGAAGCTTCAATAGAATTAAATAAAGTAAGCCTCAAATAACATTTATCATCCAAAACCGGTGTAGTTGACCTTTGCAAGATCAAACTGTATTAATATTATCAAGTATGTGGTAAACGTTCCAATCATCTGAAAAAAATAATTAAAATTCTCATAAATTGTCTCCATCAAAATAACTTATTAGATTTTACAGCATATATCAGTTTCCATTCGAAGTCGAATATCCCACAGGAAATTTTCGGGGTATCGTGCCAGAGTTGCTTTGAAAATAAACGCCATTGATGGTAAAATTGGCAGTTAAAGCTGTTATAACAGATGATTTTGTTCACTTTCACAGCCGTATTTTTGCACTGAAAAAATAAATAAAAGTCTGTTTCATCCACATATTTTTGAAAAAATCTTCGTATTATTCTACCTCCATGTTGCAGAGACTGGAAACCACCACAATCTGTATGATATAGCTTGCATAGAAACACGCAAACGCTGAATTGGACCAAGCAAGACGTTTGGTTTTATCGGAAGAGTTTGCTGCATGCGAGTGGATCAATGCAAACACTGCAAACATTATGTACCCGAAACAGGTAAACATACCGAGCATAACTTGAATGGCGTGACAGTTTATGAACTCGTATAGCACATCGAACAACTGATCGTGAAGGATGGCAAAATTTTGCAGAACTTTGGCTGATTCTTTGGGGCATGAGAATCGACGTTTGCAGTTTCCTTCGACTGAGTTTTGAAAATATTGGCTGAAATAATGAAATTTGAGAAAATCACATATTGAAATTCAACTCACAGAAACTTTAAACGGCCTTACCTCACGAGCAAATCCAGCTGTTTAATTCTGCCTCGAATTTTTGTTATATAAACAACCCAAATGGTTTTTGTTGTTTGAAACCCTAGCAAAGTCCACCCGAAGCTTATCAGGGCCAACACCTTAAGCCATACTGATTCAATAAGTTCAATTCGATTGACAAATAAAAAGGATATCGATGCAAAACAGCAGTATTCAAGAAAACCTAAAACAATCAAAAGTACCGAGCAACGGTGATCTATTTGGTATTTCCAGTCGATTCCAAAGTTCGCAGTTAGCTTATTGTCAAAGTTATATAACTTCACTACCATAGCAAACTTCCTCAATGCAAAGCGATAATCGATGGACAACGCCACCAATCTAAATACAACGAAAGATGATATAATGATGAAACTTCCGGAGCTAGATATGGCTGAATCGTTGTATTTCCTCAGCTCTTTGATGAAATTTTCGAGAACTGAATTGGCAAGAGCGACGTGCACCAGAATGGCTCCAACCAGCTGCATATGATCCTGGGCCGTGCGGGTTGCCGTAAAATCCTGCCAGTTCACGGTCACTGGCATATGTCCGAAGAATTTTGCCACTCCATAAACCGGAAGCCAGGCATCACGAAAGTCGCTTACATCCGGCCAAAGCTTCATGCTTCTGTGGGCTCGGTTTTCGAATACAATTTATCGATCTTAGAAAGGGCCAGTGGGGAAATTTGCATTAATTAACAATGGAGGTGAATGAAAATGATTGGGACAAAAAATTAAAGCTTATCAACAATTCATAAGACAAGTATGTTGATCTGTCACGAACAGGTCGTTGTGAAGCATCTTAACCAGGAAAAGGCATCAAGAAAGCATCGAAATGCTGCTAAAGCTATGCCTTTAACGACAGCAATGCGAACAGAAAGCATGGGACATAATTGACACGGCTTTGAAGAGGATCCTACAAAGAGTCGAGATGGTTCGACATCCTTTCTCGACCAGCCATCGTCAGGGCGAAGTACAGATTTAGAGAGTCAGGTCTTAAAGTCCGAAATGTCCAAAGTGTGCTGGGTTTGTTGAGTTGAGAATGAGTGTGTGTTTGTTTTAGAAGGTCATTCCGGCTTTGTTTTACGTCTGGCATTCATTGCCCAGCCTTCAATACCTTCTGAATACTGCGTTCGCCGTAGAGACACACTAGCTCGTGATTAATCCTTCGCCTTCACACTCCGTTCGCCTACACACCAATGATGGTTTATTACAGTCGTCTCTCGAACACTCCGATGAGACGTGTGCCGATTAGGTAACGCTTTCACAGTAACTCGCACCCGTCACAGCATCCACTCCCGTAGAGTTTCTAACCACCAAGGCACGGCCGATTAAGAAACTACCAAGCTAGATTTCCGTCACGACCATCCTGGATGGTTTTTCCGCTTCTTTTTGCTGCAGGAAAGATCATAGCTGAGTACATGAGACCTTTCAGGTCCACCACACGAAGTTCAGATTAGGGTTATATCGCGACCTGAGATCGCGTTGCTTTTGAATTGTGGTGTTATACGAGGCCGAACACCTTCCTTTAGCTTGTCAAGTTTGGTTGACTATCTTTCTCTCTCTCTCTTTCCGTTCATCATCTTTCCTGATTCATATTAGATAGCGCTTGATTTGCGAGATTGCGTCAACTGTTCGTCGCGACACATTTCAATCGATACATTTTGGTATTGCTTAAAGCACCCGAAAGGATCTGCGTGAGGTATAAGTTGACCTCTCCATACTTCCGAATTACCCAGTCTGAATGTCGAGGGATTAGCCTTTGCGTCCATCTTGCGTTGTTCGATGCGTCCCATTGCTCCTGCCTCTTGAGCATTGACGCTGCTCGTTGAGCTTTACGCACTCCTCTAACATAAGGTTGCCAGATTGCCGGTTTTATCCGGGTTTGCCCGGATATTTAACACTAAATTAGAGAGCAGTCAGGCCCAGCACGGTTGCCAGGATTTCATTGAAAAATGTCCGGATTTTACCCGGATTTATTCACTTTATTTGGCAAATTAGACAACAACAAAAAACAACAAACACCTCCAAAACGAAAAACGAGCAAATTTAAAAAAAAAAATCATGAAAGATTTTTTGGAAGAGTAAAACACGGTTCAAAATCTATCGATGAGTTTTGACGATTTTTTTTGTTTTTTTTTGTTTTTTTTTGTGATTTTTGTTGAGGTATTTCTGAGTTTGACAAAATTTGCTCTGATATTGCCCGGATTTATGGTCGTCAATTTGAAATCGAATGCCCGGATTTTGCCAGGTTTTTATATAAAAATTGCCCGCAAAAACTCTGGCAACCTTACTCTAACAGCTTTTTCTTTATAGCCCTCCTTATCCTCCGCCAGAGTTGTCGATGGAAATCATTCCCGCAATGACAGAAAGCGGAATCTACTTCTATGGTCCTGTATGCATAGGATACTTGAATGGCTATCAGCCGATGTGTGCTGTGTATCGTAGTTTCGACAAGGAGACGTCTCTTGCTACTCTTTGGACCGTGGCAGTTTGGCATAATTCAGCAAATGATTAGATGGCTTTTGATGCACTTTCACAACAGTATTTGACATGCGCACCAAAACTTAAGCTATTGTGGACCATTACTTCAAGGTATTTCTGCTGCTGTTTTGAAGATGTCGTGTGTCCTCCAACTGTAATCTCCATGCGCGGCACAACTTTTTTGTTGGTCACGAGCAGAACTTCGATTTTATGGTGGCCTATTTGAAGCTTAACTCCCTCCATACAGATGCCAACCCTTTCCGAGGTCCGAGTATGGGAACCTGTGAAACACCAACTGTAATAGATCGTCATCCAGTTTCTGTTTCGTACGTCAGGACCCGATTTTCGAAGTAGCCACCTATTATCTTGCAGAGGGTATTGGGAACACGCATCTAGTGAAACACTTTGGTGATAGCTTCCCAGCTGGCACTGTTGAAGGCATTCCTAACGTCAATCGTTACAATGGCGCAGTGACGAACACCTGTCCACTTCTTTTAATATGCGCGCTTCGCGTACTACGTCACCATTTGGATGGCGTTCAACCTAGATCTTCCTTTCCGAAAATCGAACTGTCTGTGACAGTCTACTTTAGCCTTCAGTGTAGATAATAAGTCTGTTGAATATTATCCTCTTCAGTAGCTTACTAAGGGTGTCCAGCAGACAAATGGGTCTTTTTTCTATTAGACCACCCAGGTGGTAAATCCTTTTTACGGGTTGCATTCCAAGGCAAGAAAGCAACCGCGTCCCCCAGTATGCTACTCTGGGTCCATGGGTGCAATTGGACAACTCATGATACTATGTACCCCTACGCCATAAAGTCCACCTGGAGCCTCATAAGGTCATAATTCCCATTCGGACCTGCATCGAAGGCTTTACCCGAGATGGGAGACCAAGTCCGCCTTACTCAATTTCAAGTCAAAACTCCAGTACATACATTAGACTAGTTCATTTTTCGGCTTTTTTCGCTGATCACAACGCCACTTACAGGGTTTGATCCTCATTCATTTTCAAGAACTCTGGACAAATTTGAGCTTATTTCAGTAAGTTTCCAGCGTGCGCTAGGAGTTTTATTGAAAAAAGTCAATTTTTCTGGAAAATTGTCGTAGATATGTTCTAGCAAGCTATTGTTAATATAAAATGATGGTTTTATAGTGCCCAATGATTCGTATGATAAGCATCTGTATGGACCTGTTTTAGATAATTGACTAAATCAAACCGAAAAAAATTAAAAATTCATAAACTACCAACTTTTACAGAAAATTTACTTTCAAGTTGAGAGTTTAAAATCAGAAGTAAATAGAAGAAATATATTTTCGATATAAACTTTTCATAAAAAGATAGCCTTATTTATAACCTTTAATTTGATGTATAACACTTAACTATCGCAACAGTGCTAGCAAAGTTATTCAAATATCTATGCAACAAATTTGATTTGATAAAAGATTTTACATTCAAGTTTTCTCCCCACGAACTTGTGTACAAGTCTCCCCGCTTGCGCGCGCTTTTATGGAGTACCTAGTAGGCAATCATTTCAGATGCCACGTTTTGCTGGTTGCATGATGTTAAAACTTGAATAGAGACAACATTATGATTCAAAGAATGTGATGTGAATGTTTGAATATCTTTGCTTGTACAGTTGCGATAATTAAGTGTTATACATTAAATTAAAGGTTTTAAATAAGGGTATCTTTTTATGAAAAATTACATCGAAAATAATTTTTTTCTATTTACTACTGATTTAAAGCTTTCAACTTGTAAGTAAATTTTCTGTAAAAGTTGGTAGTATATGAATTTTTAAATTTTTTCGGTTTGATTTAGTCAATTATCTAAAACAGGTCCATACAGATGCTTGTCATACCAATCACCGAGCACTAGAAACCCATCATTTTATATTAACAACAGCTTGCTAGAACATATCTACGAAAATTTTCTAGAAAATATTGACTTTTTTCAATAAAACTCCTAGCGCACGCTGGAAATTTACTCAAATGAGCTCAAATTAGGCCAGAGTACTTGAAAATGAATGAGGATCAAACCCTGTAAGTGGCGTTGTGATCAGCAAAAAAAAAAAACGAAAAGTGAACTAGTCTATTATACATACATATACTCTGCCTCTCGTTACGATTCAACACTAAGGACCTCTCCTCTAACGACTCGAGGTGCGTCATTTACTTGTAACTCGAGGCTTGCTTGGTTTGCACGACAATCGTGCGCTCCGCCTCTGTTCGAGACCACTACAAGAGACCAGCAATGACCTCTTCTCTAACGACTCGAGATCTTGGCTCCACTTGGTTTGGCTCGAGGTCCTCTCCTCTTTGCTCGTCCGTGCGCCGAATCGAGAGTAGCTTATCCTGGACACACTCATCGGATGATTTCCGGCGGAGACATCATCCTACACCGATTCGAGTCCCACCGATGACGTGAAGCCGCTCTACTCGAGAGTATTTCGCGGCGGAAATACTCTCCCCCTACGAGTTCGACTGCGAAGAATGTAATGTCCTATCCCCGCAGCTTCCGTCGTAGGGAGCGTGTTCTACTCATATACTCCGCGGCGGTGAAGGTATCCTACACAACGTTCGCGACGTACCTAACAGCTCGGTATACGCTGAAGGTAGAGTCTTATCTTTGTATGCTTTACTGCTATCATAGCAGTAAAGCATGATCGGACGCACCCCAGACAACCAGAAGTCGTATTTTATTTTACAGATTATATCGTATAGAATGTTATTTAAATTTATTTTCGTATATCTGCACCTTCAATGTGCGGCCCTTGCATATTCTTTATCGTATTTAGATGCATTGCATGATTTTATTACGACAAGAAGAGAGACTCGTATTTATGTACATATGAGCTCGACCTTTGTGTAAGAGTCGCGTTCGTGATGCTAACCGGTACGGTTCATTCGAGTTGTGCTCCGTGTTACACTATCAGTAGTGCGGGATGATGCGATTAGTTTGTCCCTTTTAAAATTTGTCCGAATCAGTAAACAACAGCGTTATAAGTCATTGAGTTGTTGAAATGCCATCATTTAATAGTTGAATCAAATTTGAGCGCGGGAAGTGAAATTGGAAAAAATGGCGCTCAGTTTGGCAAACAAAGATGTCCGACTTTCACCAGGAGCCGCGCAGTGAATTTATATTGAGAGACATAAATTTTACGAGATCTATTCATAAGAACGACATTTAACGGTGGTGATTTTTTTTTTTAAACATTGAAAGTGTAATAATATTATTTTGAACTTTAGTGCGGCAGAAAGAAGGAATAAATTCACGAAATTAATACGCGTCGGGGTTCGCCTTTTGGTTCTGGATGTGTATTTGTGCTATCTGCTGTTATAATTTTCCAATTTCGCAAGGATTACTAGATGGCACCGGCTTGTGATAATAGGTTAGGTTAGGGCAGACGAAATGAAAATAATTTAGCTGTAATAAATGTAAAAAAGTGGCGTGTTGTTGGTTGGCTGATCCTTCACTCCGAGCGAAAAATCACAATAAAATGGATCGAAGCAAGCTATGGAAAACATCAGGAATCAGGCAGGAGTATCAGCAAATGCGGAACATATTTGGTGAGAGCGTTCCAATGTATTTTATTTATTTCTCTTTTACTATAATACTTCTTAAAAACAGCGCCAATTCTCAAATGTTGAGTAACAGAAGTTCTTTCTAATAATGTGAGTCGCTGTTTAAGTTTATTAAGCTTGTATTGAACGTTTGAAACAGACGTTTAGTAGTACGTTTGATCCAGCGCTGCTATTTTTTCTTATTTGTGTTGAATGGTAGAAAACTTTTGTCATTTTATGATAATTGTTGTATTTTTTAAAATGTTTATCGAAAATCGATTAAACTTCAACTCCTTTGTTATAACTGTTATCTAGCGTTATATTTCTTCAGGCGATTTTTGAAACGTCAGCGATAAAATATCTCAGAATATTTTTATTATTTTTTCAAGTTTACTGTTTATTTGAGCATTTGAATATTAATCTCGGTATTGTTACAGTATTCAATATATTTTACAACTAATTCTGGACATAATTATGAGTACAAGCAGGTCCAAGCACAATGTCTATTGCGAAAATTATCAGAAATTATCGATTAGTTCTGTTTCTCATTGCTAAGCCAAACAATGTAAAGTTTTCCTTGTGAACTAACTGAACACTCAAATCAATCAATTTTTTAATTTTAAATTATCAATCATGGAGTTGTTTCATTGTGATTACGATTAACAGTTTATGTATTATTGAAAGAAATTCAATTATTTTGAAAGTTCATATGATTTCATAGTTTTGAAATACATGTATTTACCATATTTCACTTATTCTTTTTTTCATTCTATTTATCTATTTTGTATTAATTATATATCATATTTATTTTTATTTGTTTATCTTTATATTTCTTATATCATATATTCTCAGAGGGAATGCATCTGGGGATAACCTAAGGAAATTATTGCAAGCGGAGTGGATTGCCAACCATTGTAGGTTTGTGAGGGTTGGATGCCTTCCCTCGACGAACCATCGGCCGTGGAAGCCTGAGAAGCAATTCGAAGGCCAAGCCACACAGTCATAGGCTGGACCTTGCTACCGATGGGGGAACTATACATACATACATACATATGAGCTCGATCTTTGTGTACGACAATTCACAAAAAATCTGTAAAAAAAACGAACACAAACACACATAGGATCTCAATGAAACTTGATGTTTCCTCGAAGAGATTCCCTTTTCTTAATTCTAAGCGTACATCTTTCGAAGATAGGATGGCTAGCATCTTACAAATGCTAAAACCACCAACCCACAGAAAGTGTACTATGTGTACCGTGACCGAGACTCGATCTCATACCCGCTGGCTTAGAAGACTGGAAGGCTATTCTCTACACCACGGGCTGCGGCTTAAAACGAACGATATACCCCAGACAACCAGAAGACGTATTTTATTTGACAGATTATATCGTATACAATGTAGTTTAAACTTAGATCTGCTCCTACAATGTGCGGCTCATGCATATTCTTTATCGTATATGAATACATCGCATGATTTAATTACGACAGTGTGGTGGAATAGGATAGGATAAATAAGTTATTATTCAAAATAATTCATAATGGGTTATTATGATACATCTCTGATAACTTGAATGATATTTTCTGAGCGTGTATCGCCGAACGTATGGTTTACCAGTTCGGTGTACATAAAATAAATAAATAAAAAGGGTATGATCAACTACAACAGAGTTTTAGGGTATTGGTGTGAATATTTAATATGCTGTGAGTGATTCATTTATGGATTGCGAGAGTATGTATAGGTGTGAAACGTATTAAAAAAATAGATTACACATATGCGATACTTGATTGTTGGTTTTAGATCGAGGTTGAGTGAAGTTGATAGCACGTTTAAAGTCATTCTCTAAACCTTCGTTGCCAAGAATGGAGGTAGTTCCCTCCATAGTATGGAACCCTAACTTTTGTTTTATTCCACAAAATTATAATATACATAGATTTTTATAAAACTTCAGCTTTGTCGTACGGAAATTATTACTTTCTAGCAGTTTCAATGATATTGTACGGAAATATTGTCCAAAAAAACAGACATTTTGTTCAAAACATAAATAGGCGCATTTAGCCCGCACGATTTGAGATTCGGCATTTTAGACAACACTTACAATAAAATCGTTTTCTTGGAAACAGATGAAAATTTTAACATAAAAATTACTCCATTGTATAGAAAACAGATGCTTGCACACGTGTATATAGTTTTTGTGATATTTGATTAAATCAGTGTTCTGCTTAATAGGCGCATATAGCCCGCTCATCCCCTATCATAAAAACCCATTATGAATGATTTTGAATAATAACTTATTTATCCTATCCTATTCCACCACAGACAGTAAAATCCAAATCAAGAAATTGTGTGCTAATGTACCCACATGGACTCCAAAATAATACGTACATACTGGTTTTGCTGCATTATATACGATATGTTTACACGTATATTTGCACGTATATTTGTGTTGCAAATTCGAAATACCCACCAAATGGTGGTCTGGGACAGATTTTGTCGTGCTATGCATAAAATTATTCGAAATTAAGATTTTTTTAAACATGAAATACGATTTATATTATTATAACAACCAGGTGTTAGATTTTAGCAGAAAGAAAATAAGCTCGCAACTTTGGTTGCCACTTGGAGATATGTATATGCTATAAAATCAACATGCCCTCTAGCCTAAAATTCCAACACCTATCAAGCTTTCTCTTATGTGCGCACTAATGCCAGTCTATCCACCTTTCTTTTAAATTTCTATAAAATAAATTCTCTCTAGTTTTCATTCCGCCGCACATGCCATTAAAATTATGATCATACAAATTACGGCGTTTTAAATCATATAACATGCTATAAAATCGTATATAACTGCATGCATATCCGGTTTAAACTGACTTTAACGACATTTTATACGATCTTTTCACAATGCAGTTGTAAGTGCGATTCGCAACTCCATTGTAAACGACTTAAGTTATCATTTCTGATACGATTTCATGTTTGCTGGGTTGATATTTTATATCCGATATGAGTGTGATGGGGTCGAAAAAAGGAGTCGTTCAAATGAACCAACACATTCTCCTGTAATTTTTTCGTTATTTGCAACTGATCGAGGCAATAAGTGGTAAGAAAAAGGTTTAGCAATTGCTTCGGTCCTTTTTACTTAGCTCGAAATCAAGCAAAGCAAAAGCCCAAAGCATTTGCTTAGTTTGGTATGAATAAACCTTTGCCTAGCGGATGTGTACTAAAGTCTTAGAACATAGCTTTTGCTTCAAAAAATATATGTAGCTATCCAATCAGCAGAATCTGAAGTTTTCTAAAGTAAAATGAAAGAAGACGATCAGAAAATTGAAAAGTACGGCTAAAATATCCATGAAGTCGACGATGCGGGTGGTGGGTGTAAGAATGACCGGATTTTTTTTGGTTAATGCATGTTCGTATGTTGATGTTTAAAGAAACATAAATACATTTTCGAATATGATATATGAAAGGACAATTTCAATTGGTCTAGCGAGCAAGAAACAGTTAGTTCACCTGAAAAGTAAAATGTTTTTCCAATTAAAATTAGTTACTTGAGAATCAATAAAAAATGTTTGTTGGTATGTTTATTCTTACCACTAATTAAGTCTTCTTAGAAAATTCAATGAAACTCACATCTGAGTGACGAGACATTGTGAATACATAGACATATGTTCTGAATTATTTTCACAATTAAACAAATCTGGGAATAACCTCAATAAAAAACGGAACGATTAGTTCAATTAATATTGTATTTATTTTCACCCTAATAATTGTTTCACAGTCCTCCGTAATTAAAATTTGTCAAATCAAACTGCACCAGAATGATTAAGTAGGTAGTGAGCGATCCTGCAATCTGTAATAAATAGAAAGTTTCTATAAATATTTTCAATTTCAACGCTTTTCTTACGAATAACCCATAAAAACACAAACCGTATAAAACAGTTCCCAATCAATGTCGAACAGCCCACAGGACATTTTGGGCACATTGTGCCAGAGCTGTTGCGAAAAGTACCGTAGCTCTCTAAGCGTTTTCCGATCATGTTTACCGTAGCTTATAATTTTATTCACTGTGACTGATAGATTTCTACTCTGTAACGATAAAAAGTACTTGTTCGCATCTTGTTGTTTAAGTATCTTGTAAACTATACCTCCATATTAAGCAAGCTAGAGTACACCACAATTTGAACCATATAGCTCAGGTAAAAAGCTTCGTAGACAAAGTTCGACAGTGCCAGACGTTTGGTTTTATCCTGGGCATTGGCAGCATAGGAATGGATCATCCCAAAAAGAGCAAACGTTGTAAATCCAAAACACGTAGCCAATCCAAACATAATCTGAATCGAATGGCTGTGGTTGAATTTGTTCATCATATCACAGAGCTGGTTGTGAAGCACGATGAATTTCCGAAGCATCCGGGAGGACTCCTCCGCAGACAAATGGTGCTGCCGGCTGTCAGTCACTGATGTTTGAAAGTATTTGCTGAAATTAAAAAAAAATTGTTAAATTTTATGAAAGGATGTTTAAGAATCCAGTTATGCATTCAAGAATGTATGCAATCTTCATATTTTTTTTTAATTGACTGAGTTTGTTTTATTTTAAATCTAGAAAATCACTCATAGGTATCTTGTAAATTTACCTCATAGTTCTATTCAAAGCGGAAATTCTTCTTTGTATGCATATCATTGATATTATCCATACAATTTTGGTCATTTGGAAGCTCAAGCCGTTCCATACCAAAGTAATGCCTAACCACACAAGATTCCATAAACTAGACACATTTTCTGCTCGATTCACAATAGAGCTCGTAGCCATAATAATAAGTGTCCATTCCGCGAACCCTCCGATAAGAAAAAGTACAGACATTAGATGATCCTTTTGGTAGTTCCAACTGAAACCAAAAGAGTTTTGCAGCTCAAAATCATATCGGCTGACGGCTAGGCCCGTTTGAATTTTCTCAAACGCATAGACGTAGTCCAGTACCAATGCCATCAATCTCGACACCATATGCAAAATTAGCAATGTGTACATCCCTAGGCTGATTATTGCCGTATCGTTGTAGTCTGAAAGTTCTTCTAGAAAACTTTCATGCATTGAAATCCCAAAGATCACATACATAAGTGATCCAATAATGAGTCGCACATGATCTTGAACGGTTCGAGAGATTGTGAGATCTCGAAAATCGACCGTGGCTTGAAGATGGCAGAACCATCGCATTACCCGATGTAACGGTCGCCACGTATCGATAAAAGTGTCCACACGATACCACCACTTCATTGCTAGAGCTATACAAGCAGTTTAGTCTATCGGAAAAAGTTTTTTGTCTCAGTTATCACTTTGGTAATTAGAATATCAAACAATGGTAATTACTGAATAGTTTTCGATCATTATTAGCGATAATGGTGTCACAGAGCTCAAGAGATCAATTAGTACCTATATCAATTTCGTCATTATTTTTCATTTTGAACATTGCATTCTTGAAAAAGTTCCAATGATATTTTTACAAATATTTTAAAAAAATTATAGATAAAGATAGAAAAATTTCATGAACGTTCTGAGATGATTCAAAAAAGGATAAAAATAACCCAGAAAACCAACAATATTAAAAAAAAAAAACAAAAATAACCAGCAAAGAAACCATCAACCTCATGTACATCCTTAGAGCAGCAATCCTCTTTCGTATGTTACTTGTCAAAATCACCCACACAGATCGGGTTGTTATGAAACAGCTGATGCTCCAACAAAATGTGCCCGCAGCGAACAGCCTGTTCCAAAATGTTGTCAATTTTTCCATTCGATTGACCATTGCGAAGGTGGCTCCAACTTCAACAAACCACTCCAAATAGCTTCCAACCATCATCAAAACCGATCTGAAGTGGTCCTTTTGGTAGTTCCAACTATGGTTGAACTCTTCGCTCATTTCCCGATCGAAGTTATTCAAGCCGACCAACACTTGGAATTTTTCATACACATACACATAGTCCAAAACCAAAGCCACTAAACGTGAATACAGGAAACTTGACAGTAAACAGAACATCCCAAGGTTGAGAATTTCAGAATCACTATAGTCGTTCATTTCTTCCAGAAACTTTTGATGAATCGAAGCTGCGAATCCAAGATGGATTAAAATTCCGGCGATCAACTGAGAGCGATCGGAACCATTGCGTTGAATCGTTAGTTCTTCGAAATTTACAGAGACTGCCATCAAACAGAAAAACCGGGATGTTCGATGCATTGGATACCATGCTTGGAAAAAATTGTTGACGGTGTACCACCACTTCATCTTCATGACTACTAGGGAGTTAATTGTATACTGCCAGTCGTGAAAGTGCATCTGATCGAATGGATCGATAGTACTCATACCAATGCATATCTTTCAGGAAATTTACTAAAAGCTACTACTTTCTCTCCTGACTTTGATCAACTAAATCTAAACATGGTGTACCCCAACCTTTTTGCCATTTTTCTGCTTTTTTTGTGTCAAAAAAGTAATTTGCTCTGTCCTGCTATGCGTTTAATGTGCACCATTGTTTAGTTGAACATAAAAAAAATTCATTTGGGGAAAGACGGGTAAAACGGACAATATCTATGTTTCGAAAATTACAATGTTCGGCATAAATCTAATGATGGGAAGGTTCGCCTAAGTGTATCAACACCTTCGAGATCCTTTGTTTATTTACAGCAAGCAAGGTCTCATAAACTTTGCCGATCCATTATTTTATGTGATTTTCTCTCCTCAGAAAATAGTTCATTACTTGCAAAATTTTGGAAAATTCCAACCATTTTCAAAAGTGGCCATCTGGAGGAAAATCAAGGAATTTCGGTCAAATGGCTTGAGCAACAAACGTTTTGAAAAAAAAAAAGGTCGGGTTAAACGGACTTATAAGTTACTCCAGGTTTTTCAAATTTGTCTACGTTTGATCCTCCACTTGTCTTCAAAAGACCTTAGCAAGAGCAATTGTCGGTCGAAAAACACTGAGAATCTGAGAAACATCAAAGCTATAAAAATTTCATCCCTGGTGAAACAGCGCCTATAAAACACGGAATTCCGAAAACCACACAATTTAGCTTCTAGACTCGGATCAGTTGGTTCCATTTTGGTTAAAAAACATTATCAAATACTTAACTCATAAACATTTCCGTGTTCTTTTATAGCTATTTTTTGGATTTTTAACATGTATTTTTTCTACGCAGTTTCTCGATCATTTTTGACCACTTTTGATAAGTGTAATTGGCAAGCGTGACTTAAATTTCGATAAAAACATTCTTGATGGAGGAAATTGACAAATTTCAATGAATAATACGATAGCAAACAACCTTAACTGCCCATCTGCGTGAAAACCATGAAAACTGCGATGAAAAAAGCAATATCTGATTTTCTATTAAGATTCTACTTGGGATGTCCGTCCTACCCGACTTTTCCCTACCACTTCAAGTAAAAATTTGAAGACGAAATTATTCGAACTGAGAACCTTTTTTCAATCATCTTTGAAAATTTTTAATGGAACAAATTATTTCATTCATGTATAAAAAACTTAATTTGTAACACTTTCTTGTATAAACGAGTCGTCAGACTGGCACGAAATTTAGTTTCCGAGGGTTTTGTTTTGGGTTTAGGATGGTTTGTATTACTGTTTTTAGCCACTTCTTTTTGGTTAAGGGAGCTACCATACAAAAAAAAACCTTAAATATGGAGATTTTTTGAAAATCGGTTAACAAGTAAATAGGTTTATTTTGACACAACAAGATGATTTGAAGGGTTACCAAACAATGTGAAATGACTCGCAAAATTTCATCTCAAATTCTTAATTTCTAAAAGCGTTCTAGTCAAGAAAGATCAGTTCAGATGAACTTTGATCGGCTCTTGGAACTCCAATTTTTTGGTTTCATCACATATTCAGTTATGAAATTCAGTACACGTGCAAGTTGTGAAATAATAACTTGATTTACCAAATTTTTATACGAGCTTTTTTAAATGACTGGAAAAATGATAATTTTTTTTTCCACGAAATATACCGTCAACTGGGGCAACATGCTACACTTTTCAACATCAATAGCTTCTAAAATCTTAATGCTTACAGATAATCATACCTCTTGTACATCAAAAGTTTTAAGGTTGATGGGACACCAAACTGACGTAGTCAGAAATATTATTGATTATACTAGTTATTTTTAAATTTACAAAAACATGCGATTTTCTAAGAAAAAAGGGTAAGTTGCAATAAACTCTGTAATTAATGAAAAATCAACTGAAAACGTTTGAAAATTCATAGTTTTTGATACAATTGTGATGTCATAACGCATCAAGCATCAATTGTAGTAATTTTTGGTGTTGTTCGAATTAAATTTTAAATTTTTTCTGTCAAAAATGCTTTAAAGAAAAAAGTGTTAATCTGCTGCATACATTTAGGGGTAAAAAACACTTAAAATATTCTATTAGCTTAAATCATGAATATAAATCTAAGGATGGATGAAATTTTATTGTTAACAAACGCATAATGCAAATCAATCGTATCCCAGCATATGGAAACGCGAATTATGAGATCTAGTTCTGATTTGTATTTTGTTGCCTTTTGCCCCAGACAGGTAAGTGAATTATAAAAATATTTATTTAAATAAAGTGTTTTTTCAATATATAATTTGGTACTTGAGTGCCATTCTGATGCGATGAACATATGTAGAAAACATAGTAAAGGAGCAATTGAGCATTTTGTCGAGTTTGCAATCCGGCACGTGGCATCATGGCCGTACCATGTACCTTAACAAAGTTAAAAATAGAGGATGGTGATATGAACCGACGCCAAAGGTGCAGTTGAGATAAAGAGATAATTTTTTGCTCATTTTTCGATTTTTTGGAAGATGAACTAAAAAGCCGCTGGAAGCTCAATAGAAGATCATTAAGACTTGTTTTGAAACTTGAAAGTATAAAAAATAACTTAAATTTTGAGCTGATAGAACGTACTTTATATCAATGAAGGGACTGTGAAAGCTTTTTTATACTAATTTTATGAGACTTTTGGTTGCTTTGGATATGTTTAAATTTGCTGATTTTGCGTTCCATATACCACTTCAGTTGCTTGTGGAGTCCATAGTAGGCACGACTTCCGCTGATAATTCGCCTCCGGATCTCACGGCTGGTGTCATTGTCTGCGGTCACCAGTGAGCCGAGATAGACAAAGTCTTCGACTATCTCCAGCTCGTCGCCGTCGATCGTGACCTTGTTATTACTGGACAAGCGGGTTCGGTCGGTCTCGGATCCGCAGGCCAGCATGTACTTCGTCTCGGACGTATTATTCATCAACCCAATCCTTCCTGCTTCGCGTTTCAGTTTGCGGTAGATGTCTTCCACCGCCGCAGATGATCTGCCGACTATATCAATGTCATCGGCAAAGCAGATAAGTTGACTGGATCTGTTGAAAATCGTGCCCCGCATTTCGCCCACCGCTCGTCGAATAACACCTTCTAGCGCCACGTTGAACATCATGCAGGATAGACCATCACCTTGTCGAAGCCCCCTGCGCGATTTGAATGAACTCGACAATTCACCCGAAATCCGCACACAGCACTGCGTTCCATCCATCGTCGCCTTGATCAGTCTGATCAGCTTCCCGGAAAAGCCGTTCTCGTCCATGATTTTCCATAGCTCGTTACGGTCGATCGTGTCGTAAAAAAAAAAATACCACTTCAGTGGATTTAATTTGTGTGTAAATAAAATTTATTATTATAAAATGAAAGCTCATCATAGATCATAATTAAGCTTATTGAAATATTAGCGTTTCCCTAAACATGTCTTTTAAATATTTTGAGACTCTTTTGTGAGATATCAAGATTTTGAAATCAACACAGTTCTTCCATACATTTTCGTTTTTCGCCGTAGAAATTATATATTGGACAACATTTTCCTCTACCATGTTCATAACTTGGAACGCAGCCAAGATGGTTCAAATGAGGTGTTGAGGTAGCCAGGCGATCAGAGTAAACATCATAAAAAATAATTTTCACTTAATGATAGTTTGTTAACATTACACTCCGAAAATTGGTAATCAACTTCTTGAAGTTGTCGATTTGGAACAAGGCCGTACGAACGAGGGAGTTTTATGGAATTAATCTCCCCCCTCCTCCCCCTCTTCCTCCGTGGATTTTTTCAAGAAAATTTCAGTTCCAGATATAAATTGACCATCAAAAGTAATATGAAATAACTTGATCCCAAATAGGATTTCATAATAAGTTCATTAACACATGTCAGAAAGTTCGATTTGATATCTGTCCAATAAGATCGGAGAAAATATCTAATTCTTTTTTTTGTCACCTCCCCTCAATTTTTCCGAAAATCTCTAAAAGGGGAATAAGTAAAGTTCAGAGATGGGGCTTATTCTGCGACTCGAGTGACGTGACTTACGAAATTTCATATCGTTTTGTTGGCTTACATAGCTTCTCTAGCCTCGAAATTTTTGTCCAGATGAACTGTTATTGGTCTTCAGAGCTCATCGATACACAAATTTCTTTTCTGAGGCATTTTATGGAGTCAGGACAAAGAAGTGAAATTTTGTGAGTCACGTCACTCGAGTCGCAGAATAAGCCCCATTATTGAAAAAAATGATAAATTGCTTTTGACCAACTTGTTCCAATAAATAAAAAATCTGGATTTTTTTATCATCCCTCCCTCTCGTGATGCGTCAATTCCAAGTGACAAAAGAAGAAGTTCAAACTTGTTTCGGCCTTATTAAAAACTGTAGAATTTAATTTCTTGGAATCATTCATCATCCATTATCATGATTAGAATATTGTTCCTTAATTTAATTAAGTATCAAAAACAAAATCAGAATCCATTTTTTTTTCATTCAAGAAGATTTGTAAGTTCATCAGTTATCAATCATTGATTCCACTCAACACTGATTCCATATTAAACTTCTAAATTCTATATTACAAAAACTAGAGGCGATAGACAAAATCTGTGTTATGATTTGAGTTCAGAACGCTTAAATCTACAAAATTATCATAAGCACCAAAATACTGATTTCTTGAATTATTAATTCAATTCTATCAAAAAGTTTTTAAAATAGCAAGAAAGTTTAAAAAAAAACAATTCTTTCAGACTTTTTGAAAACTTATCTTTTTGATTTTCATAATTTTTGTTTATGTTTTCAAAAAAAACTTTATTTTTAAAATTTTCCTTCTATAATTTTTTAAATTTTTTTTAAATACTTTCAAAATGATAGTATTTGGTTTTTAATTCAGAATTATATTTTCTGAAAACATTATCTTCTGCAATTTTCCTAAGAAAAACACAGTTTTTACCTTTTGTCCTTGTTATGACTCAATATTTTATTTATCGGCTAAAAATATTCAGAGCTTGAAATTTAAAACTATATAATCTGTTTGTGTGAATAAGTGAAACGTTTCACTTATGTAATATTTTTATTTACGGCACTTCAGTCTTTTATTTTTGAGATGATATTATATTTAGGAGTAAATATAATATCATCTCAAAAATAAAAGTTTGAAGTACCGTAAATAAAAAAGTTTAACTTATTTTTTTTCAATCATCTTTTTTGAATCGATTCTTTTTTTTTGTCACGCTATAAAAAAATCATAAAATGATAACAAGTAACAACTTTTAAGCTAAACTTCAATGCTGATGAAATACTTTTTTTTAATATTAGAAATTTGCAACGAAACATGTTATTCCATTTTTCATTTTTAATAATTCTTTTTACATCATTCAGAAATTTACCTATTTTCAACTTTGATTAGAAGAATTTTAATATAAAATATGATTTTATCTCTGACTTTTATAATTGGCACTCTTGAAACGAATAATTTTTTCATATATATTGGTATTCATTAATCCACTTTTTGTTATGAATAAATTCTCATAAATTCGAAATCGATGTTTTACATGAAAATTCGAATTTCAAACCATATTGTAATATTTTGTCAAATTAAAAAAATTGAGTGGACTTTTTGAACCAACCCCTCAATCAAAAATAAAGAAAGGTAATGTAAATTAAGATGAATAAAAATTAACAAGAATTATCATGTCGCTTAGCATTTTTTAATCATAGTTAGTTTTTTATCTGATCTTTGAAATCTAGTGATCCATTTTTTGAAATCTATTTCTCAATATGCACCGATTCTTATGTTAGAAGCTTTAAATTCTTTTTTTATTCGAATAATGAGTTTGAATTCTTTATTCGGTGTTTTGGGAATATTTGTACAAATTTTGTTATCTAGACTGTTCGAGATTTGTTGTTAACCAAATTGCTTGTTTTTTCGGCATAAATGTATGTACATTAGACCGCTGCAAAAATGACTTTTTGCTTCCATAAGTTTTTTCGATGCCTTTTGAGTCACCAAGCATCAGTGTAAAATTTAAGATGATTTGGTTGATTTCTGAGATAGCGCAAATTAAAAATCGTTGCGCTTATTCATGGCTGGATGGACCGCTTCCAAAATTTTTATAGCTATTTCTGGCAGCAAAAACAACAAGAAAAAGTTATGGGAGGTGTAAAAATTTAAGAATTTGAAATTTTCATACCAAGCTTGGAGCGGTCTATTGTACATTTTCCACAGGTCCACTGTTTTATAAATGTTTAGAACACAAAATGTTAATTGCAGATTTTTTCCGTTACTTTCTGATGTTTTATACATGAAAAAGATAACAAATTTGTTTATTCTATAATGCCATTATTCTCATTTATTTAAACAAAAAGTTTTTCAAAATCAATGTAATAGATTCATGTGGTACCTAGAGTTCAAATGGATATTTTTTTCTGAATATAACTTAAGGATTGCTCTGCTCAGCACGAAATTGGCAAAATTTATCCAATGAATTTTATTCATCCAATAATAACATGTTGAATAAACTCAAAAAAAGTTTATATTTAAAAATAAGAAAATTGGACCATTAAGTATGCAATGAGGTAGCAGACATACTTTTAGAATTGTTTTTGCCTGACACTAATAAACTGTGAATTGAGAAGTAATTTGGAATAGTCAACGGACCTTTTATCTTTAGCTTCTGCTTGATTTAGCCAAGGCTTAGGGCACCCTGAATTCACATCTCCTTTGACTTTAAAAAATAACACAATTTTTTTCGTCCCACTTAAATGCTTCTAGTGTATCTTCGGGTTCATCTATCGTTCTAACTTATGAAACATATAAACTCGAAAATAAGTACTGTCATAAAGTGGATCAACTATATCCATTCTCCCCTACTTATTATAATCGGCAATTTACCACAAAAACGTGTGAATTTTTCACTCATATATTTTCAATAGTTTCAAATCTGTTAAATGTGTGATCATTTTCCACGTGAAATAAACTGTTCGACGGCAGTGAAGGGTAAGAGGAGAAAATCACTGAAACAGACATCTAATTTTTGATAAGTTTTTGGATCTTTCATACTACTAAGCAGTAAAGTTTTTGAACAACCAGTGCAGCTCAAGAATCAAGTTCAGAATCAAGATCAACATCAGAAACCAAATTGAAATCAGATACTTGTCCAGGATGAGAATTAGAATCAGAATTAGTATAGAGTTAAAGATCTGGATCGGGGTAAGGATCTGTTTCTAGTTAAGGACAAGGATTATGAATTTGGAGTTAGATCAAGACCAGGATCAAGTTCCGAATCAGCATAACGAGCTGGCTAAATAGTAAGTTTACAATCAGGGTCAGAGTTTTAATCAGCAGGAAGTTCTTGATCTTGATTGTATACAATTGTAATGTAATTTTGAAAAATTGAACTGAATAATTGGACTGCTTGAAGGTATCATGTCTAATCCAAGTCCATTTGATCAAGTCAGGGAATCGCTCCGTGATGCTTTGTATAAAATGTGGATGTTTTTATTCGTTTTTGCAAATCTGTAAAATTACTTACTGGCTATAGTTTTACAGACTCAGATTTTTTTAAATAATCCTTTTTTTTAAGTCCTAGAATGAACTAAACAAATTGTTTGTGGTTTAACAGGGTTTCTACAGTGGGATTAAAAATATAAACATGGTTGCATTAGGCATATTGTTATTGATACTCAGACTCAGAAGAATGTTCCACTAGGCCATGGGCCGAACATATTTTTTGATCTCATGTCAAATCAGAATTACCTACAGTTCGAACAATAATGTTACGTAAATGCCATAGGATATCTTCTGTTTAAAGGTTTATTTCAAGCCATACAATTGCTGAGTAATTACGGATGAATATTCAATGAACAATAAATATGATACCGTAGGCAGTTCGATAAGAGATATTTTCTACAACACGTGAATGGCACTTCATTCTTGGAACAGCTGGAAGAATCATGCGTCCAGTAAGAGGAAGTGCATTCATCAATTCAATATATCCCATCTATACTTTTTCGAGATTAGCTCTGTTCCTTTTCACAACTCTGAATCGCCAAAGCCACACCTTGCAAAGAACCCTGTGGGATGTAATCCGATTGACAGGCGCCATAATCATGGACATCTACCTGGTGTGGAATCTCATCCAGAACAGTGACTTGTGGCTTCGTCTGTCCGATTCAATCATATTCAATATCGGATATTATACTGTAAATGTTTTGAACTATGCATTTATTGCTGCTATTCCAAGTTGGTACGCTCAGCAGGGATGCAAGTTCCAAAATCTGGTGGATAATTTTGTTGAGCTTGATGAAAGGCTGCTGGCGGAAGGGATCAAGATCAACTACAAAGGACACATAAAGGCCAGCTTAGTAGTGTTTTGGGTAGTGTCAGTTCAACAAATTTTGATTTTTGTAATTTTCTACATTTTACGGTCCGTTGAAAATTGGTCCGGTATCATGAAATTGGTTCCCGACAATCGTTCGCTCTTGGGTATCCAGAGGCTTGCCTGCCTTGGTTGTTTGTCTGAATTCCACGTTAGCTGGACTCTTTTAGCTATTCTGCATAGGTTTCGATTACTTAATCAAAAATTGAAGTAAAGTTTCTGGAAATTAAACTGTAAAGAATCACTCATCACTCTTAATTTCAGATCTTTGGAAACGACTTCACATCCGACCAAATTTTGCAAAAAAATACGCGATATGGCAACGTTCCACCACCAGTTGTGCGATCTCGTGGAGTTGTTTAATGAATTTTACACCTTTTTAACCTTACCATTTGCGGCAATCTGTAGTGGGCTTAACACTTTTTCCTTGTTTATTGCGATTCATTTATTTGCTACCAATTCATCGAATGTTGAGGATCATTTTTTGACGGGTTATTGTATAATTTTAGGAGGAATATTTTGGACGTTGTTTTTAATGACGGTGGTCGCTGCAGCTAATGTGAAATCTGAGGTCAGTTGAATCTAAAATCTGGATTCAAATGCTGAATCCTGAATCTGATTGTAATCAAATCTTGCATTTCAGTGCCGTAGAACATCGTACACGATTGGTTACCTTGCCAGCAAAGTTCCATGGAATAGGTCAGTTCTGCAGGAGTTGAAAATTTTTTCCTATCAACTGCAGCATCGAAGAGCAACGGTAACCTGTCTGCTTTTCGAATTCAATTGGGAACTCATCTATACGGTAATTTAATTCTTAGTACAGTAAGGTTTTTTTTTATACTGATATACGTACCGCGTAAAAAAAACCGTGTAAAAAAAAACCGTGTTAATTCCCGAAAACCGTGTAAAAAAAAACCGTGCTAATTCCCGAAAACCGTGTAAAAAAAAACCGTGTTAATTCCCGAAAACCGTGTAAAAAAGACCATTCGAATTCTGCAGCTTTGAAGTTCTGACACTTAAGACCTGAGACCTGAGACTTGAGACATAAGACCTGGACTTGAAAATGTAGACTAGAGACATGACACCTGAGACCTAAGTCCAGGGACCTCAGATCTGAGACATGAAACCTGAGACTTGAAGAATGAGACCAAAGACATGGGACATTAGACCTAGGACTAGAAACCTTAGACATAAAACACGAGACCTGAGACATGACAAATGGGACATGAGACCTGAGACATGAGACTTGAGACTTAAGACATGAGACCTGAGACATGAGACATGAGACAAGAGGCATGAGACATGAGATATGAGACCTGAGACATGAGACATGAGACATGAGACATAAGACATGAGACTTGGGGTATGAGACAAGAGCCATGAATGATTAGACCTGAGACATGAGACTTTAGACCTGAGACCTGAGACAAGCTACTAGTGTTATTACCGCGAAAAATTATATAAGCTTCGATTACAACTTGCGACCCCTCTAGTGAAAGGGTTTGACTTGTAGGTGACGAAAAATAGTGTCGCGAAATCGCTAGTCCAAGCTACTAGTGTTAGTACCGCGAAAAATTAGTTTAGCTCCAATTTCAACTTTCGGCCCCTCTAGTAAAAGGGTTTGACTTGAAGATGACGAAAAATAGTGTCGCGACTTCGCTAGTACAAGCTACTAGTGTTAGTACCGCGAGAAATTAGTTAAGCTCCGATTTAGACTTGCGACCCCTCTAGTGAAAGGGTTTGACTTGTAGGTGACGAAAAACAGTGTCGCGAAATTGCTAGTCCAAGCTACTAGTGTTAGTACCGCGAAAAATTAGTTTAGCTCCAATTTCAACTTTCGACCAGTCAAGTGAAAGGGTTTGACTTGTAGATGACGAAAAATAGTGTCGCGACTTCGCTAGTACAAGCTACTAGTGTTAGTACCGCGAGAAATTAGTTAAGCTCCAATTTAGACTTGCTACCCCTCTAGTGAAAGGGTTTGACTAGTAGGTGGCGAAAAACAATGTCGTGAAATCGCTAGTCCAAACTACTAGTGTTAGTACCGCGAAAAATAAGTTTAGTTCCGATTTCAACTTTCGACCGGTCAAGTGAAAGGGTTTGACTTGTAGGTGACGAAAAATAGTGTCGCGAGTTCGCTAGTACAAGCTACTAGGATAAGTACCGCAAGAAATTAGTTAAGCTCCGATTTAGACTTGCGACCCCTCTAGTGAAAGGGTTTGACTTGTAGATGATGAAAAATAGAGTTGCGATTTCGCTAGTACAAGCTAATAGTGTTAGTACCGCGAGAAATTAGTTTAGCTCCGATTTCAACTTTCGACCCGTCAAGTGAAAGGGATTGACTTCTTGGTGATATTGGTTACAGGGGGTAATCTTGAGAATCCGGGGAATGAAATAGTATTCAAAGTGTATTTTTTATATTTTGTATCACGTTTTGTTTCAATAACTGGCATAATAAATCAAAACGCGCTAGCAGAAGCTGCAGCACCCAGCTGAAAATTGAGTGAAATCATCATTCTAGAGTGCACTGAGAGCTGTGAGCCCGTGCGTTTTTTGATTGTTTGAAAACTTGAACAAGATGCTACAAATTTTCGAAAATTTTTATCAAACATCGCATTCTTTGAAAAATTTGCAGTTAATGAAAATATAACTTCAAAATTTTTATCCATCCAATAATGAATTTTTATGATTTAAGCTAGAAGAATTTGTTACTGTGTTTTTCACCCCTAAATGTTTGTTGAACTCTCATGCTTTTTCTATAAAAACATTTATGGTTCAAAAATATAAAATTTAATTCGAACAAAGCCAAAAACTACTGCAATTGGTGCTTCATGCATTACGACATTACAAATACATCACAACTAGTGGAACCAATAATTTTTCTTAATACCTCAATTTTATGTGCAATCAACTTTAAAACTTTTTTGTACAAACGGTATGATTATCTGAGGAAATAATGTTTTTAAAGGCCATTGAAGTTGAAAACTGTTGCATGATGCACCAGATGCACCAGACGGTATCTCTGTTTAAAAGACATACGTCGTCTATGCCGATTTAGGCTTTGTAGACTGAATTAATTACGTTGAAAATTAACATTTAACTCCAATACCGAGATGGGAATCGAACCCATGCCATCATTGGACCAGCGATTACCGTCTTACCACGCTAACCACTCGACCAGCGAGACGTATCTTACAACTAACCTTGAGTTCTGTTTGCTTCAAACACTTTAACTTGACCGGTCGCAGATTGAAATCGGAAATGAAACTTCTTTCTACCGGTAATAACACTAGTAGCTCGCGAACTCGCGACACTATTTTTCATCACCTAAAAGTCAAACCCTTTCATTTGACCGGTCGAAAGTTGAAATCGGAGCTAAACTAATTTCTCGTGGTACTAACACTAGTAGCTCGTACTAGCGAAGTCGCGACACTATTTTTCGTCATCTAAAAGTCAAACCCTTTTACTAGAGGGGTGGCAAGTTGAAATCGGATCTAAACTAATTTCTCGCGGTACTAATCCTAGTAGCTTGTACTAGCGAAGTCGCGACATTGTTTTTCGTCATCTATAAGTCAAAACCTTTCATTTGACCGGTCGAAAGTTGAAATCGGAGCTAAACTAATTTCTCGCGGTACTAACACTAGTAGCTTGTACTAGCGAAGTCGCGACACTATTTTTCGTCATCTACAAGTCAAACCCTTTCACTAGAGGGGTCGAAAGTTGAAATCGGAGCTAAACTAATTTCTCGCGGTACTAATCCTAGTAGCTTGTACTAGCGAAGTCGCGACATTGTTTTTCGTCATCTACAAGTCAAACCCTTTCATTTGACCGGTCGAAAGTTGAAATCGGAGCTTAACTAATTTCTCGCGGTACTAACACTAGTAGCTTGTACTAGCGAAGTCGCGACACTATTTTTCGTCATCTACAAGTCAAACCCTTTCACTAGAGGGGTCGAAAGTTGAAATCGGAGCTAAACTAATTTTTCGCGGTACTAACACTAGTAGCTTGTACTAGCGAAGTCGCGACACTATTTTCCATCACCTACAAGTCAAACCCTTCTACTAGAGGGGTCGCAAGTTGAAATCGGAGCTTAACTAATTTCTCGCGGTACTAATCCTAGTAGCTTGTACTAGCGAAGTCACGACACTATTTTTCGTCATCTACAAGTCAAACCCTTTCATTTGACCGATCGAAAGTTGAAATCGGAGCTAAACTAATTTCTCGCGGTACTAACACTAGTAGCTTATACTAGCGAAGTCGCGACACTATTTTTCGTCATCTACAAGTCAAAACCTTTCATTAGAGGGGTCGCATGTAGAAATCGGAGCTAAACTTGATTCTCGCGGTACTAATTCTAGTAGCTTGTCTCCGGTCTCAGGTCCAAAGTCTCATGTCTCAGGTCTCAGGTCTCATGTTTCATGGCTCTTGTCTCTTGTCTCTTGCCTCAGGTCTCATGTCTTATGTCTCATGCCTCATGTCTCATGTCCCATGTCTCAGGTCTAAAGTCTCATGTTTCATGGCTCTTGTCTCATGCCTCAGGTCTCAGGTCTCATGTCTCATGCTGAGGTCTCAAGTCTAATATGCCTTGTCTCAGCTTCCAGGTCTCAGGTCTCATGTCTAATTTCTAATGTTTCATGTCTCAGGTCTCATGTCTCATGTCTCATGTCTCAGGTCTCAGGTCTCAGGTCTCAGGTCTCAGGTCTCAGGTCTCAGGTCTCAGGTCTCAGGTCTCAGGTCTCAAGTCTCAGGTCTCAGGTCTCAGGTCCCAGGTCTTAGGTCTCATGTATCATGTTCTTAGTCTAAGAGATAAGATTTTCCCAACTTCAAAAAGATTCTAAGTGTTTTCCTTTGAAAAGGACTTTTTCTCTCAAAAACCGTGTTAATTCGCGAAAACCGTGTAAAAAAAACCGTGTTAATTCCCGAAAACCGTGTAAAAAAAGCCGTGTAAAAAAAAACCGCGTAAAAAAAAACCGTGTAAAAAAAAACCTAGGTGTATTTACAATTGAAACTTAATTTCTTGTTTTTAAGGTCATTGGATCACTGTCAACGTATTTGATTATCTTGATGCAATTTGATTTGGCCAATTGGAAGTCCAATTCAATGGGAACACCTTAACAAATTAAATTTGATCCTAGTTAGAAAATGATTTATTCATCTTTACCATTTTGTTTGAATCTCTAAGGAAGGATCCCAGACTATACGAATGCATTATTTACAAATGTAGAATACAACCTGTAAATAAAAAGAACATCAAAGCATATGTTGGCAAAATATTATCAACACATTACAATATTTTTTTAAGAAATGAAAATTACACACCACAAAAAAGGTACAATAAATGCTTAAATTTACATAAATGAATGCCTAAAAAAATTGCTGCCCCTCTGTAAAAATTATCAGTATTCCCCTCTCTTCTGGCTGGATTTGGCCTCTTCACATTACGCTAAGTCTATACTGCAGTGGCTTTCAGACATTAACATCCAATTCGTCGGTAAAAACATCAATCCACCTAATTTTCCAGATCTTCGACAGATAAGCGATACTGGGCGATTGTGGAGAGGATATTTTGGAAGGAGGGCACAGTTTCTCGAAACATGGAAGAACTCGAGGAAAATTGGAAGGCAGCATCCAGGAAATACCCAAAAACTACTGTGCAGAACCTGATGGAAGAGATTTTATCAAAACTGCGATCGTTCTTTAGAACATAATTATAAGACTTATTTATTTTAATCATGATATTGATTCTTTGGCATAAAGGTCTTACCTACACTCAGAGGAAATCTTATTATGAATTTCATAAGATTCATCTTATGAACCACTTTTTTGCGTCCAAACTAATTTTTCATAAGAGTCTTATGAAATTCTTTCAATTTTCATACGATGATCTTATGAAAAATAGAAGAAACGGCATTGTGAAAAAAATGATGAACACATTCATTCATAGCATCAGTTTTTTTTCATCATCTAACAATACGGAGCAATCGCCAACTATGAAGTTATTATAGTTTTCCTTCAATGTTAAATGTTATTGTTATCTCCGGAATGGTAAGTTCGATTTGATGTTTTTGGTGTGAACGTTGAATATATTAGTAAACTAAAATACATTATTTGTTTACTTTTCAGCAAGCTGATCGGCAAAAAACGAAAGGTCGAGGATTAGGATGCGGCAAAAAAAAAACTATGATGGAGCCGTCTGTTGATGCGCTGCTGATGGTGACAATGAAAGATTTAATTTTAAACGAATTTGGCAAACAATAAAGTGAATGTTTTCAGCATGAAATATCGAGAATTTTTCTTATTAGAAAGTGATTTACTGTTTCATAAGAATCTCTTATGAAAAGCAACAACCTCTCATTGAAGTAGGCGTTCATCTTCAGAATTCATTCGCGTCATAAGACAATCTTATGAATTTCAATGATTTTTCTTATGGCGCCACTTCATAAGAGAATCTTATGGCATACATAATAGTATTTTTCTGAGTGTAGTAAAGCAATGTTGCATACTTAGTTTTCTCAAAAATAATCTAGACTAACATTTGCAAAGGGCCAATCTTTCCAGGCATAAACAGTTATAGCTTTTAAGTTACAATTCCTACACGAATGTGGTTCATGTGAGAGTTTTGAAGAAATTTCCATTTTTTAAATCCTACACTGAGAAAAATGCATTTCAAAAACTAAAACTCAATTTCTCAAAAAACAAAAAATGCCGTCTCAGGATTTGAAGATTTTTTTTCTAAGCCGGGTAGTTATAAGTTTCACTTGTTGTTCAAACATTCTTCTGCAATCTGCATATTTAAGGGTAAAAAGTTTTTCCAACAAAAACTGTAGATTTCCAACCTTAAATTCAAAAACTGCAAATACGCGCCGCTGTGTATTCAACAAGCGCCTAAAAGCCGAACACACTCGAAAGCAGCAGAAGGCCGAAAACACACTAATACTTACAGACTCTCTGACTAGAAAGAAAATCAAAAAGGACTAATCAAAATTTTAAAGAATTAAAAGTAGATTTTTTTTGGGCTTAATCAACGCTCAAAAACTGGTTTTAGACTTGTTGTTCACTTTAAAAAAAAGTTGGTCGTTTTGGAAAATTAATCCTTTATTCAGCCTACTACGATTGGCGCATTATAACGAGCGTTTGGGCCAGAAATAATAATAATTTCGATTCTAGGATGATAAAACTGTGCAATGAATGGAACGCCATAGGTTCATGAAATCTCAAAATTTATTATCTAAAAAATCTAATTATAGGAATTATTACTAAAAGTTCATTGATTAGTATTGAGTTAAAATGAAACTTGAAAAATATTTTAGTTCAGTATGAATTTGAAAAGTATTTTAGAAAAACTTTTTTCCAATAAATATGCACATGATGAAATGTTTGACGACTTGTAGGCATTATTACTGTTCGTCTTAGAAAATCCTATCATCAAATTCTGAAATGGTGTTATTTGGGAAATCGATTTTTTAGTTTTTAAAATACATTTTGCTCAGTTTTATCTTAAAATTCAATAATTTTTCTGAATTTCTCCCGTAAACCGCATTTGCGTAGGAATTGTAGTTTTATAGCTAGAAATTTTCATTAAAAATTGGCCTGAAAAGTTTTTTTAATTGTTAGTCTAGATCTTATTTGGAAAAATTACGGCAAGTGCAAGTGGAAAAATTATGGCAAGTGCCTTAACTACGTGAGGACGAAACACACAAATTTAGGGCGCATGTATATAAGAATGAGTAGGTATACATATGAGTCGAACCATTGTCAAGTAAATTGTCTATTTTTTATGCTTTTGCTTAACAACAAAGCTTGACGTGACGACGGAACGAAAAATCTGTTTCCAAAAAATCCTGCGATGTGACGTCACGTTTACAACCTTGATTTTCTAAAACTTTTTTAAGTTTTTATTTCATTGAAACAGTGTTAGACAAGTTTGTGAGCATATTCATTTGTTAAAATTTCTTGAATGAAATTATTTGCTAAAATGTAAGGGGACAAGAAATTTGGCCTTTGCCTTTTTTTTTTGAATTTTGTAGCGGCCCACCACACTCCCCCACACCAAAAGGCTCAATTGAGCCTCCTGGTAATGGACGCTACTGTTCTCAGCATGTCTGGCAGCAAAAGGCATTAAAAAGTTATACGCGAGCAAAATTTAACTCATGCTGAGAACGCAATAATAGATTATTTAATGCGGAAAATGTGACGATACTAATTAAACTAACTGTCTCCATGAATCTCGATGGAAAGAGATTTCCTTTTAAGAGATTCATGTTAAAATTAAATTTTACTACTCTTTACAACAACAATAAAACAAATTTACAAAAAAAATTAAATTAATAAGATTTTAAATGTAATACTAAATTTTACATAAATTATTGCTTCAAAAAATTAAAAAAATATGTACTTAAGACTAACTATGTTCGACCTTTTTTTAAGGACTTAATTTAGTTTTGAATATTTGGAGTAACTTGTTTTTGAACATGGAACGAGAATTGGCTTCTTTTAATTCGTTAGGTAAGGAGTTATATTTTGTAGGACCAATGAAAGAAATTCTTTTCTTACCTAAACTAGTAGATGATCGACATCGTTGTAATTGATTTAAATGGCGAGTATTATGTGTTCTTATTGCAGTCGAGAAATGAATATTTCGGATGATCTTTGTTGAGTGTAAACTATCAAAGACGTACATTATAGTTTGAAAGTCACAAATGTCTACTAGAGGTAAAATATTATGGGATGTGGTTGAGTAAATGAGTCTAGTTGGATAAAGCAAAGGAAGCTTGTAGATATTTTTTAAACACCGATTTTGTAACGTTTGAAGTTTTTGGAGATTTGACTGGGATGCGCGTCCCCAAACTAGTATAAGATAATTTAACAAAGAGTGAATGTGTGCATAGTAAATTTGAGCAGAACATGTTGAGGTATGAAGTTTCTTAATCTCCAAAGTACACCACAGAGGGGGGAAATTTTTTTCTCTAAATTTTGTATGTGGCAATTCCAAGAAAAAGTTTCATCTAAGTGTAACCCGAGATATTTAAAGTTCTTGACCTTGAGTATCACAAACTCGTTAAGGTGTGGGTCCCGGTGGGGAGGTAAAATTTTTCTAATAGAATGAAATAACATGTACTTTGTTTTTTGTAGCTTAATGAAAGAAGATTACTGTTAAAATACATGGATAACAATTTAAGATCATGTTCTAAATTGTCTATGATTGTGATTGGGGATTTCCCTGTATAGAAAAGAGCTGTATCATCAGCGAATAACCTTGCTGTCCCTATTAGTGGAAGATTACATATATCATTGATGTATAGAAGAAAAAGAATCGGCCCTATATTGCTGCCTTGAGGCACACCAACGCAGATGTTTTTAGATTCACTTTCTGTTTCATCGATAACGACAAATTGTTTTCGGTTACTAAGATAGCTACGAATTAAATCATTAGCTAATCCCCTTATTTCATATTTGTGCATTTTAGCCAACAAAATTTCGTGATTTAGCGTATCGAATGCTTTCTTTAAATCGAGAAATAATGCACCAACTATATTTTTCGAATCGATTTCCTTAATTATAGAGTCAACTTACTTAGAGATTGCAACGAGTGTGCCAGATCCAGGTCTAAAACCGTATTTTAGTTTATAAAGGATATTGTTTTGATCAAGAAAATTTATAATTCTTTTTACCATTAATTTCTCAAACACCTTTTTTTTTTTTTTCCTTGTAGGGGAGAGCCCACTGCGACCAGTAGTTGATCTATTGTGGTAATTACCCCGCGTTACTGTATGCTATCAGGCTCACCTGCACTATGGGTTGAAGTGACAGTTGATTGCTGACTAGGCATTTTATCCCAATCGGGTATGATATCAAAGATGTATGATATAACCTTCTTAGGGCTGATATTCAACCATATATCTTGTGCGCTTATTAACTTTGCCCCAAGAACACGCTCTCTCCTATTTAGGAGGGCGCAGCAGTTGCATAGAAGATGCTCTGCAGTTTCTTTTTCGAACCCGCAGAACCGACAGTCGTCGTTTTGAATAATGTTTATCCTTTTGAGATGCTGTTTTGTTGGACAGTGTCCTGTCAATAGACCAGTGTAAGTACTTAATTCGTGCTTACTTAAGTTCAACATGTTTTTGGAGAGTCGTGCGCTTGGTTCAATGAATCTTTTTGCCTGAGTTGCTCCCTCTGCTGTTCTCCAGTTGGAGACAATAGTGGTGCTTTCCCAGTTCTTGAGTTCCATATTCAAGGCACTCCTAGATACTCCGCAGAAAGGTTCAGGTCCAATTAACAGGCCCTGAGATCCTTCCCTAGCTAGCTGGTCTGCTTCTTCGTTCCCTAGGATACCGCAGTGGCCTGGAACCCAGAATAACAATACTCTGTTCCGTATGGCCAGGTTTCTTAGTGCAACAATACACTCCCATACTAGCTTGGAGTAACATGTGAAAGTACTTAGTGCTCGAAGAGCGGCCTGACTATCAGAGAATATATAGATACTTGTGTACCTGTATCCTCTTTTCAAACAGGCTAAAGTGCATTCTAAAATTGCTTGAACTTCTGCTTGGAACACTGTTGGCCAGTTTCCCATAGGAATTGAGATCCTGAGTCTAGGTCCGAACACCCCTGCCCCAGTTCTATTATCCATTTTTGACCCATCAGTAAAGAATTTTATTGATCCGGAAGGAACCGCAGGTCCACCTGACTCCCACACGTCCCTTTCATTGATAGTTACATTGTATGGTATGTCTAGATTGAAAACGGGTTCCATCCAGTCATCGTTCTTTACAATAAGTGAGTTTATTTTAAATATCTTAAGGATTTTTAGGTGTCCTGTAAGATCCCCCTCATAGAGAGTTTTGTTTTTGGTGAGTCTCAAGGCACTACGTTCTGCCTCTAACTCAATAAATTGATGTAGTGGCAGGATATTTAGTAGTGCATTCAGAGCCTCGTTTGATGTGCTTCGCATAGCGCCAGTTATAGCTAGCGTTGCTATTCTTTGAAGCTTCGCTAGTTTTTTCCGGGCCGTAGCTTGCACAGTTTTGGTCCACCATACTAAAGAAGCATACGAGATTTTGGGTCTTATTATAGCTGTAAATATCCAATGGATAATTTTAGGCCTTAGTCCCCATTTTTTCCCTACTCCCTTGAGGCAAACCCATAGAGCTGTTCTAGCCTTGGCTATTACATGCTCTATCTGCGGATTCCATGATAGCTTTGAATCTAGTATGATGCCTAAATATTTCACTTGTGATTCGAAGTTTAGCACTTCCCCGTCTAATGTTAGTGGTTTTAGTGCAGTTTTTCGTCTCGTAGTGAATGCTATCACAGTAGTTTTGGAAGGGTTAATGTTCAGTCCCTCTTCCCTGCACCAGAATAGTGCGTAGTTAAGTGCAGATTGCATTCTGTTTGACAACACATTCTCATATTTTCCCCGAACTATTATTACTACGTCGTCTGCAAAGCCAATAACTTCGAAACCCATAGATACAAGTTTGTTTAGGAGGTCGTCCACGATCAATGACCACAACAACGGTGATAGAACCCCACCTTGGGGACATCCCTTTGTTGGAGTGGCTTTGATTGTAAGTCCTCCCAAGCTTGCATAGATGGTTCTATTTATAAGCATGGTACTAGTCCAGTCAACAATTGCCGAGTGGCATCCTCGTCTTTTCATAGCTGTTTCGATTGAACTGTGTGATGCGTTGTCGAATGCCCCTTCAATGTCTAGAAAAGAAGCGAGTGCTATTTCTTTTGCCTCTAGGGTCTTTTCTAGTTTTTGTGTTAAAGTGTGCAAGGCCGTAACCGTTGACATACCTTTTTTGTAAGCGAACTGAAAATTATTTAGCTTACTTGAGCTAAGATACTGCGATTTAATGTGCTCGTCAAGTATCTTCTCCATTATTTTCAAGATAATGGATGTCAGACTTATAGGTCTGAATGCCTTTGGCTCAAACACCTTACTGAAAACACTAGAGTTGAAATTGGCCGGTAGTTATTAGCATCATCCGAATCACCTGACTTAAAAATAGGAGTAACCTTGGGCTATTTTAAGGCACTCTGGAAAGCTGTCTGTTTCAATGATTAAGTTGAAAAATTTCGTATAAGATAATGGAACGTTATTATTTTTTAACACGCTTGTAGGGAAACAATCTGGTCCGCAACTTTTTTTGTTTTTTAGAGACAGTATGATCAGATTAACTTCATTTTCATCGGTTGGTTGTAGGAACAAAGAGTTTCGCACCTCATTTATATTAGATAAAACATCAAATTCCGATTCAGTGGGAATTTCCTTGGCAAGTTTTGATCCAATTGAAGAATAATAACTGTTAAATTTGTCAGAAACATGTTTTTTGTCAGTTATAAGTTCAACATTGTCTGTAAGCTGAATTTGCGACGATTTTTTTTTGATTTTCCTAAGAGTTGATTAATGTTTTTCCAGAGTTTGGTATGGGGGGTATTATTCAGAAGATTTTCAAAGTACAGCCGCTTGCATAAATTGAATAGACTTTTTCTCGTCCGTCGTCACGTCACGCGTATTTTTCTTGATCAACTTCAGAACAGCAAGTCAGAAAAATACATTTTTTTTGTTTAGATTATAGTCGTTTTACCATCTTTATGGCATTCGCGACTTTATCAACGTTGCAGTTGGCGGATCGTTAATGAAAAACTTATCCGGTACAACTGTGTTCGATGTTTACTCTTGGGCTCGAACTCGCGGACATCGGCTCAGGAGACAACAGACTTGCCAACTGAGTTTTATCACAAGCCTCAGAAAAAGACAAAAATAAGCTTATTTGATAGGAAATTTATTAATCTTTTCGAATGAGTAAGTTTGTTGGGGTTTCCTTAGCTAAAAAAATTGAAAATGGGCAATTTTTGACAAAAACACCTGTTGAAAAGTCGTCACGTCACGATGGAATGTATCATTAGACTGAGTCGATTTGGGGTCATTTTGGAATTTCTCAAATCCTGGGAACTTAAAAGCTTCGTCTTGATCCAAAACCCATCCATGATTTTTTGCAAAATTTTTAAGTAACGTTTACATGAGTAAATTTGAACTTTTAGGTTTGTATGGGAAAATTGAATATTTTGTACTGAAAAATCAATATCATTTTTGTTTCGTCTGTGGAACCGAGCCAGATGATCGTTTTCGTGCCAATTTATAAAATTTCTAAAGGAAATTTTCCGCTGAACAACTTTGTCGAAGACCGTAACTTCGTATCTTATTAGGAAAAAAAAATTAGCTGTTTAACAGGGGTATATCTTTTCGCACTGATAAACAATAAATTCAATTGACATCCCTACAGGGTTCCTAGCGAGGTATTGCGTGACTATTTTCCACGCGACACTTCGCGAGGCTCAAGCAGTGATGTCAATTGAATTTACTGTTTATCAATGCGAAAAGACATACTCTTGTTAAACAGCTAATAACTTTTTTTCCTAATAGAATACGAAGTTACGGTCTTCGACAAAGTTGTTCAGCGGAAAATTTCCTTTAGAAATTTTATAAATTGGCACGAAAACCATCAGCTGACTCGGTTCCACAGACGAAACAAAAATGATGTTGATTTTTCAGTACAAAATATTCAATTTTCCCATACAAACCTAAAAGTTCAAATTTACTCATGTAAACGTTACTTTAAAATTTTGCAAAAAATCATGGATGAGTTTTGGACCAAGACGAAGCTTTTAAGACCCCAGGGTTTGAGAAATTCCAAAATGACCCAAAATCGACTCAGTCTAATGTATCATGGTCTGAAATCTTGTGGAATTTTAACATAATGTCATCAACAATCTCGTGTATTTGAATATTTATCTAAACAAAATTTAAGAATGAAAAAAGTCATGAAAACATTGTTTATTAGTTCAAACTTATCAGAATGACTTTAGAAGAAGTGTTACTCTGTGAAATTAATTTCTCGAAATTTAAAAATAGTTCACTTTTTTGTCCAATTTACAACATCAAACTGAACCAGGATTATAACAAACATTGTCAGTGATCCAGCGACCTAGAAAAAGGTAAAATCTTTTTTTATTCTTCAATTGGGCAAAACAATTGTGATGAAGTATTAAATAAGATAAATTTTGACAAGCAACCAACCGTATAAAGCAACTGCCAATTGAAGTCAAACAATCGACAACTGACAGTTGGACTTCGATGCTGCAATTGTAGAGCGAAAATCTCCAAATCCCTAATCACAGACCTATTCCAGGGACTATGGCTGATGATGTATCCTATCGATGCAGATGTTTTTTGACTCTTGAATGAACAGATTAATATTTTGAAGAAAAAATATATTTTGAATTCAGTCATGAAAAATCTTGAAGTGCGGCCCGCTGGATTACAACATAGTAATATTACCTCATTTTTCAGCAAACCGGAAACAGTAACCGTAAGCAGGAAGTAGAAAAGCAGAAGATTGGCCAGCAGCACGCAGTATACTGTCACTCTTTGATCTTGAATGTTTTCAGTCTCGGTTGCATACAAATGTATCGCTACAAATACTGAGAATATATTCAGACCACAACTGAGGGCTGCGAAAGGCAAAAACTGGTATATGAAAAACTCGTTGAACAATCCCACCAAATCACAAAGCCGATCTTGTATTGCGGTTATGTCTCTAATCTTTCTGCAAATTTGTTCCGAATCCTGATGCAAGCAAATGATGCTGAAATTTAAAAGAACGATTTATTATTACATTTAACCATTATAATATAAATGTTTTTACCGAATTTCGTGGTTCAGCAATTTAAACCGATGACGTAAGGCCAATAAAGCCCAACAGACGTGAACTTCGGATACCACTCCCAGAAAACCTATTCTGATAACGGACGTAAGAGCACGATTATTGGGGACCATTTTAAGGACGCCGGACCAATCTTCGTCCGATCGAACGGCAATGAAAGTAATTAGAATCAGCGATTGCTGAATCAATACTATTCCCATAAACAGGCAGATCACCCGTTTATGTTTCCTGTAGTTAATTTCAATCCCCACCAACCGCATCTTGTCATCTAGCTCAGCAAAATTTTCTAAAAGCAATTGCAGTTTATCTCCCCGAAAAACGTACCACAACGGCAGTGAAAAAAGCCAAGCGTAGTTAAAGACGTTCAATGAATAAAATCCAAAATTAAAAATGGTTGAACTAGTGATTCGTTGTAAAATGACACTGTACCCGATGAGTGGCCATACGAAATAGACATCCAGCGCGATTGTTGCCGTGAACCATATTTGATCCCATAGTGTTCTCTGGAAAGTGAGGCTTTGAAAATCGACTGTTACGAAAAGAATCAGCAGGAGTCTGGAAAACGTGTATGCCGGAGAAATACAGTCGAAGAAAGCACTTCTTTTCGATGGCCCCATGATTCTTGGATTCAACCTAAACGAATTCGGTTTCCTCAGCTGCTGAAGCCTTCAACTATTGATTCTCAGTGAAAATAAATTAGTTGGGTTCATATAAACTCGGTTCGCATAGAAAAAAATATTCATAAGAAACTACGACCTATGCGTTTTAAGTTCCGAAAACAAGCTAATTGATATTGCTAATGTCGGCAAACGAAGCGATAAAAAAATTGTGAACATGAAACCAGGTAAACAACAGAATAAATGAAAATGTTATCAATAAGCAGTGTTCACCAAAAAATGAGAACACCTGTTTTTAATGTCAAAAGTTAAGTTAAAACAAACCTGTTTGAAATATTGAAAAACAGTGTAAATAACAACAGATGTTTTAGTATTCGGAGCCGTACGCCTTGTCTCAAGAGCGTGTATGGTTTTTGAGTTAATTTTGTATGCATTAACGCTTCTTTCATAGTAACCTTAAGAGCTATTTTTGATTAAATTTTCTAGAGTTTTCCATGGTTTTGGCTTTTGAACCATAGGTCTTAAGCCGTATATCGATTATAGGCCAGTGCATTCCAATATTTGGCAGTTTGAGAAACTTTGTTGAATTTTGGTGATTCTCGATTGAATTTCCCTTTTGAGCCTATAGACGATGTAAGCACTAAAACGATAAGACCACTGTTGGGGGCTTAGATCGGGCTTACCAGATGTACCGAAGGGTTTGCTACCGTTTAACTCTCCTGCGAATATCAAACGGCCCAGAAAATTGATGTCCGTATATCGTCACTTGAACAACTTGGGTGTAATTACTCCGCAATAGCACCAATATTCCGCAAATCCGCAACCGCCACTTAACACTGCGCACTATTTTCCTGGTCGAATGTTACAGGGTTTTCGAAGAAACTAAACAATTTCTGATTCCGATTGGACATTTCTTGAGTTGTCTTTGGTAGGACAAAAAACGCGCAACCGAGCAGAATAAGGTTTGTTACAGTTGATTTTCAGAGCTTTTATTATGGTGTGATTTGAGCAAAAATACAACAAAAAACCCAATCCTAATCAAAAATAAACCAACTTGTTCGACCAGATTTGGCCCACTGTTTCGAACTTATTTTTGAAAAAACCCGACAGCCCATAGTTCCCGAAAAACGAGAAAGAAAAAAAAAATACTGTCATCAATATTTCCGGAGGTCAGTTTTGGGAGAAATAGTGCGGTGCTCGTCGAGCGAGGAGGCTTTTGGGCCCTGCGGGAAAAGGTTTCGGGGCTTCTGCTCCATTCATTCCCCACGGAGGACAGATGCGGCGATCGTGGCACAGATGGCCACTCCATCATCGCCGACTTCGGAGCCAGTACAGTGCCGTGAGACGTCGGCCCATGGAAATCAACAGTTCAGCAACAACATCACAACGGCAATGTCGTGCGTCTCCATCGGTGCGATGCAAGCCACACCTCCGACTGTTCGTGCTGCACCAGCAGCAAGACAACAACAACTCCAGCAACAACATCGCACAGCAATATTATGCATCGGCATCGGGGCAATACCAACTACACCTCCGACTGCTCCGTGCTGCACCAGCAGCAGAACAACAACAACACCAGCAGCAGAACGACAACAACATCCGGCACTGCCATGTGGTGCTTCGCCATCGGTACAACACCAGCCACACCCCGGCTGCTTGCGAAGTTCTGCACCAGCAGCTGAACAACAACAACGCCAGCAGCAGAACAACAACAACTACAGCAGCAGCATGGCCTGGCCGTCGAGTGTTTCGGAGGCAACTACGAGGCAGACAGTGGGACCATGCATGGTTCCAGGAAGGCGCCAGACGGAAAAGAACCGTAAGTGAAAAACCCACTCCGAAACAAAATTGACCAGAGTAGTCGGGAGCTTAGGTGGGTCAAAATAAAAGTGGCCTATTGCAAAATGTGAATCAATGTCTTCGTTTTTTTTCATTTGTGGCGACGACCATACAAACCTCTGTAACAGGTTTTCTTACTATACTCGTTTATTGAACTTTGTACATTTCTGTTGTACCTTGAATAAAGGTACACAATTGAGAGCTTTACTCAGAGTTTTACTTTAAGGGGGGGGGGGGGGGGGGGTAGGGTCTAACACTTTGAAAAAAATCGATTTTTTATTTTTTTATTTTCTTATTGTAAAACATTTCAAGAATGTTGTGTCAAATTTTCAAGTCAATTGAAGCAAAACTGTAGAAGTTATAGGCCTTTATCTCCTCTATCTAATACTGCAAGAAAGCAAGAGCAGAAACTTCAAGCGCGTTTTTCTCGAGAGCACATTTTTTAAAGTCCCGTGGACATCGTCATTTGAAAACTACTTATCCGATTCTTTTCAAATTTGGAACATATTTTCTACATATAAAATACCAGACCCCAACGTTTTTCTTTTTTGTTTTTTTTACTTTGGGGAGATTTTACAGGTGAAAAATGGCGGAATTTTTCGTGAAAAATCCTAGTTTTTACTTCAAACAGCCACAAAAATTTCATAATTTTTTTTTTAAGTAAAATAAAAACGTTGGGGTCCAGAAAAAACATCTATTAAAAATATTTTGCTCTGATTTTTTGACTTCAGATGATTTCTGTGCTGAGATACAGTGTCCACCGCAAATCCTGTTTCTAAAAGGCATCCTCGAAAGTGCTTCGTCACCGTCTCATTTTTCAATCTTTTTCTACGAAAAAATTACTAAATGTTCTTTTAACAATGCTTTGTATGATGCAAAAAATTGAATACATTTGTTTGAACGATAGCTCTAGAAAAAAAATCGGTGAAAATGGTGTTTTTTTATACCCGTTAGACCCTACCCCCCCCTTAAGAAAATTCGAATGTGAGTAGGCTCTATTAAAGATCTTCCGGCACGCGCAACATAAATTGATCAAAGTTGCGGGCCGTAAATACAATCGATCGATAGTGTACAGTGTTGCGCAATATATTTTCGTTTAGGTTTTTCATTGGTACCAACATTCCGGCCACCTTGAAATTGCTCATTTCAAAATTACAAAAATGATACTTCTCCTTCGACATATCTTGGGACTGCTGATCTTCAGCAGAGCTAGCTGGAAGCTGGATTGTTATATCGTAGGGGGTTTGCCACAACATTGGGAACACGGGCGTCTTCAGGTGGATGCCAACTATCGCAGTCAGCGTACGTACAGGTGATCAACACTTCTGGCTGGATGGATGATCATGGGAATTGTCGACCGTTTGGGACATCGACAGGACAAGGCTCTCTCACGGGCTTGGACCTTGGGGTTTGGCAGCGTTACTTGCTACCAGACCACTCGGGCGGATACGGATAGGCACAACACTGTGCCACGGAACCTCTGCAACTGGGAAAAGAAAGACCAGGTAGATCGAACGATTGGATTGGAGTATTTGGAACCGCAATTACCTGCGATATTCCCACGAGCGCCTCGAGCAAATTTCGGCGTGCTCTACCAGGTCTTCATTTCAGGATTCATTGTTCAGCTGGCGGATCTGGCATTGGAAGTAGGATCAGCTTGTTGACACACCTCCTTACATCTTCTCGTTTTCCGGTTCGTAGCGTTACCACTCGAACAACACCGTCCTAACCGGGGTGCACTTTCTTGACGATACCAAGCTGCCATTGAGCAGGTGGCAGCAAGTCATCGTGGATTACGACCATACTTCCTTCTTGGGTGACATTTGCAGGCTTCTGGTGTTTCGTTTCTCGGGATTGTAGTTGCTGAAAGTATTCTGGGTACCATCTCCTCTATATACGCTGGAATCTGTTTTGGGTTAGCTTCCAGTGCGTCAAATGGTTATCGGGAACTTCAGCAACATCTTCATCGGGTGATGCTCGCAGGCTTCCTCCAACAAAGAAGTGTCCAGGCGTAAGAGCTTCTATGTCTTCGGGCTCTGTTGAAATTGGGATGAGTGGTCTTGAGTTTAAACACATTTCAATTCCTGTTAACAATGTTGTCATTCTTCGTACGTGATGTTGGTTAGTACAATCTCCCGGAGCAAGTGATGTTTTGCCGACTTAACCGCTGCTTCCCACAATCTTCCAAAGTGGGGGGAGCGAGGTGGGATAAATTTCCACCCATCAGCGTCGGACTTCAACATCTGGTGAATACGTCTCAGTTCATTGTGTGCACCTCGGAAAGCTGTTCCATTATCGCTATGGATTTCGTGTGGTGTGTTCCTTCGAGCGGCAAAACGTTGCACACAGGGGTAAATGCACCTAATAAGCGATCAAAATTATTTGCGGACGAACGGTAAACGGTAGACATTTAATGTCTTCGCAACATTTTTATATTTTTGAATGATCTATCAAATTCTTGAAAGAACAAAGTGATTTTTCCAGCTGGAAGGGAGATAAAAAAAATATTTCTTGAAACAATTAGTTTAGAGACTTCATGTCTTCACAAAAGTTGTAGATCTTATTATTTTAAGCAACTTTGTTGAAGACACTATCAAGATCGCATGAAAAACATAAAAGTTACGAGCATTTAAAAAAAACGAACATTTCAACAAGTAGTTTTGAGTTTTTATTTAATATCTTTTTTAGTATACGATTTACAAACTTGTTATATTTGAAAAAGTTGTTCAAATTATTGAAACACACAATTTTGTGGAACATTTTAACTACATATTTCAACTAAGAAAGGAGATATACTACTAAATATCCAAAATAATGCCTTTTTTCAGTAAGTTATAACTTAAGAGTTCGGACGAGTTCGGATAATTTTTTGAGTGGGTTTTGTAGGTCAAGTTATTGGCTTTTTATTGATATATAAATTTAATATTAGTTTTGGATAGATTTTCTGCAAACTAGCAATAAATAATCCGTTTTTTCCTCTAGAAACACTTAAAATTCGAAGGAAAAAAAACCCAATTTTTCCTGTTTTTAGAGGAAAAATCTCATTTTTGATTGCTAGTTTGAAGAAAATCTATCCAAAACTAATGTTAAATTTATATATCAATGAAAAGCCAATAACTTGACCTACAAAACTCTTTAAAAAAAATTTCCGAACTCGTCCAAACTCTTAAGTTATTACTTACTGGAAAAAGGCATTATTTTGGATATTTAGTAGTATATCTCCTTTCTTAGTTGAAATATGTAGTTAGAATGTTCCACAAAATTGTGTGTTTCAACACTTTGAACGACTTTTTCAAATATAACTAGTTTGTAAATCGTATACTAATAAAGATATTAAATAAAAACTCAAAATTACTTGTTAAAATGCTCGTTATTTTTAAAATGCTCGTAACTTTTATGTTTTTTCATGCGATCTTGATAGTGTCTTCAACAAAGTTGTAGATAAGATCTACAACTTTTGTGAAGACATAAAGTCTCTAAACTAATTGTTTCAAGAAATAATTTTTTTATCTCCCTTCCAGCTGGAAAAATCACTTTGTTCTTTTAAGAATTTGATAGATCATTTAAAAAAAAAAAATGATGCGAAGACATCAAACGTCTACCGTTTACCGTTCGTCCGCAAATAATTTTGATCGCTTATTAGTTGCATTTACCCCTGTGTGCGTCGTAAGGCTGCGATGAAAGCTGATGTTGACAGGTCTGAAACCAGCTCTATATGCACTGCTCGGGTAGTGAAACAAACAAAACTTACTATATAGGCCTTCGTTGGACCTCGGTTCCGCACCGGAGATTTGATGTACACTGGGCCACAGTAGTCAACACCACAAACTAAAAACGGTCGTCTTGGAGCAACTCGGGAAGTTGGAAGATCTGCTACACTCTGCTCAATCATCTTGGGTGTACTGCGGAAACACCTATGGTACTGATGATAAACACAACGGGCTAAATCACGTGCACCTATGACCCAGAACCTTTGGCGAATTGTTGCTAACATGAGCTGCGGGCCGGCGTGGAGCAGAGTTCGGTGATAGTAACAGGCTAACAGGCCCGCCAATGGGTGCTTAGCAAGCAGAACCATTGGATGTTTGACATGATCAGGAAGATGTGCGTTGCTCAGAATACCATGGAGTCGGATTATTCCGTCAGGGTAGAGTCTAGCGCGTAGATATTTCTATGGCGATGAATCAGAAACACGACCGTTCTTAGTTAGGCTAGCAATATCTTCGGACAAGTTCTGCTTCTGAGCTAATTAGACGACACAAAGCTAGTTTTGCGTCCTTCAAATCAGTAGATTCCAGATACTGAAATGGTTCGAGTCTCTCGTTACACCTAACAGCCTTCACGGCACGTGGATATCTCATACAGTAGATGACCGTGCGGCGCAGTTTGCTGTAACTGGAGTATCAGCCGAATAACCTTAAGGCAAAATCTTCGGTTTGATCGGCAGTAGTTGAACACACCACGGGTGTTCTTTCTTCGGGGATGGAAACTGTTGTAGCACTTGATAGTTCTGTTTGAGGCCAATCCTTCGTTGGCAAGGCCAGCCATGGAGCTCCAGTCCTTAGTTTTTTGCATAGGGGGTAGTATTCCTAAATGCGCAGATTTATCACAGCTTTTAGATAATAATTCGCAAAAATTTCTCTAATATTCAATTTTCCTATACATTGAACCCTAAAAACCGCTGCAAGCCTTGTTCAGAAAGTTAGAATTTATAATTTTTTACACCTTCTACAACTTTTTTGATTTTTTTTCTGCCATAAAAGTGATGTTTATTTTTAACATAAATAAATCAGCTCTGAATTAGCGCAACAACTGTAACCTTTGTAAGACAATTTGTATGACAAAACCAAATTTTTCATTCAAAATCACCAAAAATTTACTGAAAGATCCAAAGAATATAATGTTGGATGATTTGATTTGATTTGAAATTTGTTTGTTAGAAAGGGTACCGTGCGCTATTCCGATTTAGCACCCTTAGTAATGTTGGATGAAAACATTTTTTTGATTATTGCAGTAAATTTCATGTGAACGAACCACAGCCCTAACTTGCACCTCAAAAAAGATAGGCAATGTTCTGAATAAATTTTTCTTCGAATTTTTTATTTTTTTATTTTGAGCATCTTTGACTGCAAATTTGAAACCACCAGATACAAATACAGATACAATTTATATTTATACAAATTTATATGAATGCCTCGATACCTTATTGTTAACGGAAGTGGCAACGCTCAAAATAATGATGATGGAAAAAAGCAATTCTTCTAATTAAGTTGAGATCTTGTCGGGTTTCTATGAGTTTTGTACCTTCATCAATATTTAATTGACGTTTTAAGAATACAAGCTTATGTTCATAGCTGGTTTTTGTCGGGTGAAAAATGAACATTATGAACTAATATACTGAAACAAAGGTTCGTTCCAAAATATAATGTAGCATTGAGAACAGATGAAAAACGTAAAGTTCAACTTTTAACTTACAGTTCATAACACATCATCAAAAATGATTTGGTTTAGGGCCAAATCTTTCTTCGAATCAACGCGCCCCATGTATTTAGTGCAACGTTTTTTGATGATGTGTTTTATAACAATCGATTGTAATCGGCGGACTTTTCGCCGAAAGCTATTCGATCAAATCCTTTTTGTCCTAACGGTTGCCGGAGATTTCTATTGCTTTCTAAAATGTCTAACGCTAATAGATCGGTTTCTGGTCCTTACTGACTCGGTGATAACAAATTCTGGATTTTACGGATCCTGCCTGTTTATGTTTATTATTTCCCTCTCCATGCCGTGGTGCGTTTCTCTGAGGACAGGAAAAATGTTTCGATCTCTTCAAATCATGGCGGAATTTGACGATCATTTGTTGGAGCTAGGTTTCGAAATAGACTATCGTGTACATCATTTTATGAGCAGCTTAAGCGTAGCGTATATTGTTTGCTTGAAAATAGTTACTTTTTTCGTGTTCACTTATCATTCTCACTTTACCGGTTGGATTGGATTTGGCGATCTTATGCCTGATCAGTTCAGCGTGTTCTGTTATCTGCGAATCGGTGCCATCATGTCGATGTTCATGCTTGGTAGTTGCTTAACTTTGTTGGGTATCCGAAGTAGATTCGGATATTTGAATCAATTTCTACGGTACGGACGATAAAAGCTTGTTATTGAACTCTAAATTTAATGATCAATTTTTATTTTCAGGCGATGGATGCAGGGTCAGAACAGCTCAGAGGAAACTAGAAAAACTATCAACTCCGTTGCCGTGCTCCATGACAATCTGTGTGAAACATTCTGTCTCTTCAATAGTAGCTGTTCTGTTCTGTTAATGATCGCAATGATATCCTGTATGATTTTCACCGTGATAAGCTTGTTCTACTTGTTCCACTCGTATGTTGCTCAGGATGGTGAAGAAGATCGACGCATGGCTTGGATGAATCTTTCTTACAACATGCTGAACATCACTTACTTCGTACTCTTCACAATCGCTGCCAGTCTGCTGGATGAAGAAGTAGGTATTTTATTTTAATATTTGTATGCATGTTTATTAAAATTGGTAGAAATTTTTTTAAAATGGAACTTCAAAATCTGACCTTGTACAGTTTGTTTAACTAAAAAAGCTACAAAAAGCCGGGAGGAAACAGCACTGTTCTCAGTCCAGCTCCAAGTGCAATCTTCGCTCGCTGATCATGTTCCACTCATTATCCGAGTTTACACGAGCTATAGAGTTGTTTTTGACATTTCTTACGCACACTTGCTGAGCGTGTACAGATGAGTTGGGACAATTAACCTCAAAAACTCTCGGTACAAATTTCAGTGCAAAAACTGGACAGCCAGCCGACGAACACGGTCGTTTTTAAGGTTAATGTTCCCAAAATTGAAAAGTATTAGTGACACTTCCTGAATTATGACACGAATACTATTAGCGGCAAATAGGACTATAAGCGACTCGTACAGCAAGCGTGAGAGCTCTCGCATCTAAATATGAGAAAGAGAATTCTAGCCAAGAGCGCCCCGGTGTTTCAGTCATACACCTCAATTGAATTGGAGGAGAATATAATTTTGACTCCCAACCCGTGATGTCACATTAAAATCGGTATTTTCAAGCCTGAAAAAAAAATCGGTATTCGGTATGAAAATACCGATTTTCTTCGAAGCCTTTAAAACCAAGTTTATTGTAAGAATATTGAAAAAATTGCTATTTTGTTAGTATAGCGTTTGAAGGCCTGACCATTTGAAGCCCTGGCGACTTAAAGGCCAGACTACCTGACGGCCTCACGACCTGATGGCATGACGGCCCGATGACCTGACTGCCTGACGGGCTGACCACCTGACGTTCTAACGACTTGAAGGCAGATGGTCTAAGATGACGAATGACGAATTTGGTTAAAATCCTCTATAGAAAAATAGAGAATAGAATAGACGACTGGACGGCTTGACGACTTGAAGGCCTGACGACCTGACGGTTTGCCGACTTGGTGGTCTGACGATTTGACATCCTGATGACTTGACGGCCTGATGACTGGATAACCTGAAGAACTAACGTCCTGACGAATTGTGAGCCTGATGACTTGAGGACCTAACGACTTGACAGCCTAAGGACTTAACGGCTTGAGGACTTGAAGCCTGACGAATTGAAGGCCTGATGACTTGAAGGCCTGACGGCTTAACAATCTGACGGCCCTCAGGCCTCACGACCTTACAATCTGACGGCCTGACCTACTGACGACATGACGATCTGCTGGCCTGACGACCAGCTTACATGATGGTCTGACGGCCTGACGACTTAAAGGCATGACGATTTGAAGTCCTCACGACTTGAAGGCCTGGCGACTTGAAGGCTTGGTGAATCGAAGGCCTGAAGACTTGGATGCCCGGTGACTTCAAGGCCTGACGACCTTAAGTCCTGGCTACCTGATAGACTGACGATTTGATGGTCTGATGGCTTGACGGTCTAACGACTTGAGATTTCACATCCTGACGAATTGTGAGCCTAACGGCCTAGTGACTTAACAGCATGACGACTTGAAGTCCTAACAACTTTAAGGTCTGATGACTTGACGACCTGACAACCTGATGGCCTGACAACCTGGCGGCATGACGGCCTGACGGCATGAAAACCTGAAGGCCTGAGGACCTGACTGCCTGATGACCCGACTGCCTGACGAGCTGACGGCCTGACGGCCTAACAACTTGAAGGCATAATGCTACAACACTTTAAGAAGTAATGAATTGCAGTCTTGACATTTTGAGAGCTTATGAAGCTTATGACTTGACGACTAAAAAGGCAAGGCTTGTAGGCTTTGCACATCTAAATTATTAAAATCTAAATTTTTAATCTTGGTTCATAAGTATAATACATATAAGTTCAAGATATGATCTTTTAACTGCTTAAACTGCTTAAATCTTTAATCTACAATGTTATTCGATAATCGAGATTCGATCTCAAGACAATTGGCATAGATGTTATCGACTACACTGAGATTTGCTGGCCAATAAGGCACTACTTTGAAATGTTGAAAAAATGATAAGAAATGTTTTTTAAATTGTATGAAATCGGTATGTTATGCCAAAAATTGTTATTCGGTATATACCCAATCTTAGCCAAAAATTTCGGCAAAAATCGGTAGAAATGCCGGAAAACCTGAGCATCTGAGCTATCAACACATAACGAAATAAAAATAGGAACAACTACTTCCCGCTGTCAGTGTTGTCACATTTAAATCTTTACTCCTACAGTGAGCGAAATAAGAATAGCACCACTATGTTATTTGCTTGTTAAAATATGAATGATTGGAAATTACGAAAACTTCCTTCCACAGTTTGTTCTGAATTGCTTAACGGATAAATCAAGCATAAGTTTACTTTTTTTGGACGTATCAATTGGCGTTGAGGACCAAAAATGTGAAAAACGGGTGCGAAATAAGAATAGAACCACTTGATTTTTTTTAACAAAAACAAGCTTATTTTTAAAAATTTACTGTGTAAAAGTGAATAATAACGCTTCTATGAATTATTTGAACAAATAACTGCATTTTAAGGAGTTTTCCAGAGTTCCAAAGGTTTTCATAGGTTCTAATTAGGGGGTTTTAAGAGATGCTCCTCTAGCGTTAAGGAATTTGATATTTGAGCTGTAATTGCTTATCAAACTACTAATTTTCTTCATTAACATTCATAAGTATGATGCAAAATGATGAAACATAGATTTGAGGCTGAGTTTGAATCCAAAAAGTAGGTTGGAATTCAAAAATACTAATGTTTTTTAATAGTCAAACACTATTTCTCTAGATTTAAGTCATAGATGGCAGCACTATCTTGCCATTTAACCAAATTCATGCCCATTTTCGAATATCCGGGATTAATTAGGAAGTGCTGGATGATTTTGATCAAGAAATAAATACATGTACCGTGTGCACGCTTTGAAAATTCTAAGATCACTAAATCCAAAAAAAAAAAGTAGGATTGCATCAAGGTTACTAAAAGTGAATTTTCTGAACCGATTATCAGAATAAAGTTATACTTTGCGATGGAGCTTGATGGACCAGACGGCTAACAGTATTATTGGTATGATTTGCAATTGAATTGGAAGTTGAGATGAGCAGGAATTTTGGCGGTTGTACATTTTTGTGACAAAAATGACAAAAATGACAAAAATGACAAAAATGACAAAAATGACAAAAATGACAAAAATGACAAAAATGACAAAAATGACAAAAATGACAAAAATGACAAAAATGACAAAAATGACAAAAATGACAAAAATGACAAAAATGACAAAAATGACAAAAATGACAAAAATGACAAGAATGACAAAAATGACAAAAATGACAAAAATGACAAAAATGACAAAAATGACAAAAATGACAAAAATGACAAAAATGACAAAAATGACAAAAATGACAAAAATGACAAAAATGACAAAAATGACAAAAATGACAAAAATGACAAAAATGACAAAAATGACAAAAATGACAAAAATGACAAAAATGACAAAAATGACAAAAATGACAAAAATGACAAAAATGACAAAAATGACAAAAATGACAAAAATGACAAAAATGACAAAAATGACAAAAATGACAAAAATGACAAAAATGACAAAAATGACAAAAATGACAAAAATGACAAAAATGACAAAAATGACAAAAATGACAAAAATGACAAAAATGACAAAAATGACAAAAATGACAAAAATGACAAAAATGACAAAAATGACAAAAATGACAAAAATGACAAAAATGACAAAAATGACAAAAATGACAAAAATGACAAAAATGACAAAAATGACAAAAATGATAAAAATGACAAAAATTACAAAAATTACAAAAATTACAAAAATTACAAAAATTACAAAAATGACAAAAATGACAAAAATGACAAAAATGACAAAAATGACAAAAATGACAAAAATGACAAAAATGACAAAAATGACAAAAATGACAAAAATGACAAAAATGACAAAAATGACAAAAATGACAAAAATGACAAAAATGACAAAAATGACAAAAATGACAAAAATGACAAAAATGACAAAAATGACAAAAATGACAAAAATGACAAAAATGACAAAAATGACAAAAATGACAAAAATGACAAAAATGACAAAAATGACAAAAATGACAAAAATGACAAAAATGACAAAAATGACAAAAATGACAAAAATGACAAAAATGACAAAAATGACAAAAATGACAAAAATGACAAAAATGACAAAAATGACAAAAATGACAAAACTGACAAAAATGACAAAAATGACAAAAATGACAAAAATGACAAAAATGACAAAAATGACAAAAATGACAAAAATGACAAAAATGACAAAAATGACAAAAATGACAAAAATGACAAAAATGACAAAAATGACAAAAATGACAAAAATGACAAAAATGACAAAAATGACAAAAATGAAAAAATGACAAAAATGACAAAAATGACAAAAATTACAAGAATGACAAAAATGACAAAAATGACAAAAATGACAAAAATGACAAAAATGACAAAAATGACAAAAATGACAAAAATGACAAAAATGACAAAAATGACAAAAATGACAAAAATGACAAAAATGACAAAAATGACAAAAATGACAAAAATGACAAAAATGACAAAAATGACAAAAATGACAAAAATGACAAAAATGACAAAAATGACAAAAATGACAAAAATGACAAAAATGACAAAAATGACAAAAATGACAAAAATGCCAAAAATGACAAAAATGACAAAAATGACAAAAAAGTTAAAAATTACAAAAATTACAAAAATTACAAAAATTACAAAAATTACAAAAATTACAAAAATTACAAAAATTACAAAAATTACAAAAATTACAAAAATTACAAAAATTACAAAAATTACAAAAATTACAAAAATGACAAAAATTACAAAAATTACAAAAAATACAAAAATTACAAAAATTACAAAAATTACAAAAATTACAAAAATTACAAAAATTACAAAAATTGCAAAAATGAAATGAATGACAAAAATGAAAAAAAAAAATCAAAAATGACAAAAATTTGTTTCGCTCGTAAAGTCCCTAAGGAACAACCTACTTATAACATAAGCGATGGCTATTGAAATTATTACTCTGAAGTAATATCCTCACTTAATAATGTTCTCAAATCTGCGTGATAGTCTGAGCTAATCACTCAGAATATCTGGCAACCCTGCTAAGTTACCACGAACTCTGTTTAAGTTGTTTCAGTTTATCGTGTGATGATGTTTGTACCGTGTTTGTCATCATCATCTATCATAAGAAATCAATGTTCCATTGTTCTTCGATTGCGAATTAAATAAATTAGTGAGTAGATTAAAAAGAAATCGTGTTTTGATTCCACGCGGCGTTGCTGAGTTCGTCTGCGTTCCGATTCGTAAATCGTTTGGCTCCAGAGGATTCGAAACCGAACTGGAGAGTTTCAACAAAAATCATTATTTATCATTAAATGATGCCAAATTTCATTGTTGCCAAAATCAAATGGGATCTGTAGATGTATTCAAAAACACTCAGGAAAAAATCGGGTAAAATGAGTTTTTTACAGAAACTATATCTACAAACAGAATTTTTTGTCGCCATAAATGATGTTTCACAAGAATTTCCATTCTGTTACCCATTTTGTTACCAGTTACATTTTGACTCTAACTCTGTCAATGATAATTAAGATGATGATGGCAATTTGTCCTTATCGCAATCCCAAATGATCAAAATGAGCTATCAAATAACTTTATGTCTAAAAGCACCCAGTCTTTAGAGATCATATTTAGGATAGGATAATAGTATCTCAACGACTATGAGGTGGTTCAGGGGCAATTCATTATTTGCAGTAATCGATCCGGTGTATGCCATTGGGAGAACAATGATGATATTTTTCATTTCGATCGATTTCCATCGGAAGACATTTCGCCGAACGCTGTTTGATCAAATTAAGTTCGTAGTTGCTACGGCAGGAGACTCCTTGTGCATGTTGAAGATCTTGGAAAATTGCACTCGATTTCTGACTTTGACCGATTCGATGATTTCGAACTTGGGATTTTATGCTTCATCGGTGGTGTTTGCATTTGTATCGTTGACTTTGCCCTGGTGGATAACCTTTAAAGCTGCTAAAATTTTCGAGCTGATCGAATTGTTGAATAGCTGCGATGATCAGCTGCTGAAAATTGGCTTTGGAATCGATTTTAGACGGCAGCACATTTTAAGTGGTATATGCGCAATTTATATAATGTTTCTACAACTGTTGTCACTGCTCCTTTTAACGTATACTGCCCAATTTGAGGATTGGTTGGGCTTAAGAACAGTTGTGCCCAATCAGATGAGTGTGTTTTGTTATGTTCGTGTAACAACTATTGGAACCATATTTATGATGAGCTGTTGTCTTACTTTGCTGGTGATTCGAAGTAGATTTCGTTATCTTAATCAGCTTGTTCGGTAAGAAAACGATAAATATTTCGAAACAAATTGTAGAAAATTTATTATCTTGCAGCGATAAATCAGGAGATTTTAATGCGCATATGTATCAAATACTAACCATTCACTCTCAACTTTGTAAAACAATTACACTTTTCAATAGTTGCTATGCCATACCTGTGACAGTTGGGCTAATTTCGTGTTCGGCTTTCATAGTTGTAGTCTTGTTTGTCTTCATTCATTCCTACGTAGCTGAGGCGGGAGAAAACACTCGACTTATGGCTTGGATGAGTATTGGGTACAATGTGTTCAATTTAATTTTTTTTTGTGCTGGTTATAGCTTATGCCAGCCAGATTGATTCGGAGGTAGGTGAAACTTATCTTTTTTTTTAAAATTTGAAGCTTCTTTATCAAACGAATTTAAAATAAACATTAAACATACAATAATATCCGTTTGATGACAGCAAATCTGAACAACTTACCTATTGTACTACTTATTCAATTTTTTCCGTCTATTTAGAGAACGAAAACGGCTTCCGTGATTTACCAAATAATCAGCTCAAGCTCTTGGAACCGGAACTCTTTCATGGAGCTTCGAGCGTTTGCCCTACAGATGTCCCATCATAAGCAAAAAATTTCCTGCCGTATGTTTGATTATGATTGGGCACTGTTCTATTCGGTAAGTTTACACCTTTTAGTCCATGCAGAAACTTGTGTATTTTAGATTTTGATTGAATTTTTCTTCCAGATTATTGGATCTGTAGCAACATACCTAGTGATATTGATGCAGTTTGACGTAGCGAACATTAAATTTTAAATAAAATGGTATACCTTATTTTAACGTTTTGTTTTTTAACTGATTAGGATTTATGGACTCAGGCTTTGATTCATCTCCGTTGTATTCGAAATTGTAAAAAACTCATTGTTAAGTATTCAATTGAAATCCCAGTTACAGAGATTTAGAAAATTAGAAGATAACTTCTAGGAAGATAAAAATATGTTCCGGAGCAGGGTTGGCATTATTCATCGTTATTAGTCAAATGACTGTGACTGTTGAGCCTCTTGGTCCGTCAAACTCAATTGATTGTTCCTTAACGACCAGTCACTTCGTTTGAGAGCAGCCTTGCCAGATCAGATTTCTCCGTATTTCTACGGATTTTAAGCATTTCTATGGAGCTACAGATCGATGCTCGAAATCTACGGATTTTTAGCATTTCCTACGGATATTCTACGGATTATCGAACGAGTCGTCGACCGAACTGAAGACGAAAAAGAAACGCATTTATTACACTGAGTAACAAAAAAAGATTTTTTGAAAATAGTCCAGTGTTTTCCAACTGAATTAGACTAATATTGACGCCCTGAGTCCGAAAATGACCATGGTTTTGTTCAATCAGGTCTGGATATTAGAATACATAAATTTTTAAAAGTCGATTTTTCGCCAAAAAACAAATTTCTGCGATTCCTCAGCTGAGAAACCCCTGACGATTTTCTCGGTTTTTCTTAAGAAATAAAAGTCAACATATGCAAATTCTATCAGTTTTTATTTAATCTAAGAAATTTGATAAGCATATAAGCATAATATTAGTATAAGAATGCGCGTAACGAGACACAAAAGTTTAGAGTTTACGGCATAAATCGCCGTTTCTTCGATTCCCGTTTGTGAGCAGCTGCTGGGTTGTCTCTCTTCAGCGACCAGCAGTAGTCCGCCATCATGACTGCGTGTCACCTCCCCTGGTACCTCTCCTCCATTTGGCGCATGTCTTGATGGAACCTTTCTCCCTGCTAGTCGCTCATCGCTCCTAGGTTTTCAGGAAACTTCTCCATATGTGAGAACAAGAAGTGCATCTTTATACTCATCAAACACCCCAGTTTTTGGAAGGCCTCTATCATGCTGCTGACGAGTGTGGCGTGGTTTGTTGCCTTCGTGTTCCCCAGGAAGTTGATCACCACCTGCACAAACGATTTCCACGCAGCGCGCTCTAGTGTGTTCATGGAGTTTTCATCGCAAATGCCTGCCTTCAGCTTCTCAATGGTCAGTCAAGGAAAGGCTTTGCACAGGTAGTTGAAGCATTTCCCATCCTTGTCCAGGGCGCGCGTGAACTGTTTCATTAACTCTAGCTTCATGTGTAGTGGTTGGATCAATATCTTCTCCCGGTCAACAAGAGGTTCGTTTATGATGTTTCTCGCCCCAGGTACTAACTGCTCTCGTGCCGGCCACTCTTTCTTAACATAGTAGTGGGCTCTGTCTCGACTGTCCCACATACATATAAAGCATGGGTACTTCGTGAACCCGGACTGTTGACCAAGTAGAAAGTTCACCATCTTGAAGTCGACACAGATGATCCATTGGTGCTGCTCATATTGGATTTTGTCGAGCACGTACCTACTTCACTGCTTCATATTTCTCTACAAGAGTTGTGGAGTGCGCAAGAGGGATTGAGGCGAACTGGTTCCCGTTGTGGAGGAGCACACACTTCAAAGAGCGCTTACAGCTGTCAATAAACAGTCGCCATTCTCTCGGATCGTAGTGAGGAGCCCCGAGTTTAACAAGAAGACCGGCGACATCTCGGCAGTACACTAGGTCTTCCTCCTGGCAGAAGTAGCCCATGTAGACCTCATGCCTTCTACGAAAGTAAGTGATACGCGCGTCCTCGCCAAGTAGATTTTTCTCTTTGAGTCTGGAGGCCAACAGCTCGGAGGAAGTCTTTGACAAGCTGAGATCCCGAACAAGATCATTATTGTGAAAAGGGCTGCGGACCATCTTGTGCTTCATACTCTTCTGCATATCCTCCCTCGTCTGTACTGGTAGTGGTGGCCTCGTCGTCGCTGTGAGGAAGCTCTGTGAACGATGGTACAGGAATTTCTTCGCAGTGAGCAACTGGACGGCGGGCAGATGGAAGGTCGGGGTACTGGAGGCTGTGCCGATTCTTCCGGTTGATACCAGTAGTATTGATTGCGCAGAAGTAACAATCCGATGCATGGTCAGACGGCTCCCTCCAAACCATCGGTATCCCGAACTTCAGTGAAGTTTTCGTGCCCTTCGTCCACCGCAGCCGGAGGTATTCCACGCACGTCTTGCACACCTTGTGCGGTGCCCAGGACTTATCTCGGTCACCCAGCTTGACTGTAAAGTAAGCCTAGTAGGCGCTCTTCACAAAGCCTGTGATGTTTTTCCTGTCCGCTGCCAGCGTGTATTCTCCGCAGATGTAGCAGAAAACGTCAGGCTTATTCATGCATGAATGTCGAGCAGAAGCCATATTAATAACCTGAAATAGTAATAGAAATATGTAGCCTACTTTCAGATAATAAATTTTGTTAATTTTGTTAATAAGTTAATTTTATAATTACATAGATTGAACTCAAAACCCCTATTACTAGCATATTGAAGCGTATATAGCCATATGGCTGTATCTCAAAAAGTTATACAGCAGTGATACAGCAAAATCAATGGGATATTCTAACTCAGGACACAAAAATTAGTCTAAATCAGCTGAGAAACCCCAGACTATTTTTTGGCTGTCACCCAGTGTAATTCGAGTTTACACGAGGTATAAAGTTGTTTTTGACATTTCTTACGCACATTTGCTGAGCGTGTACAGATGAGTCGGGACAATTAACCTCAAAAACTCTCGGTACAAATTTCAGTGCAAAAACTGGACAGCCAGCCGACGAACACGGTCGTTTTTAAGGTTAATTTTCCAAAAATTGAAAAGTACTAGTTACACTTCCTGAATTATGACACGAATACTATTAGCGGCAAATAGGACTATAAGCGACTCGTACAGCAAGCGTGAGAGCTCTCGCGTCTAAATGAGAGAGAGAGAATTCTAGCCAAGAGCGCCCTGGTGTTTCAGTCATACACCTAAATTTAAATGAAGGAGAATATAATTTTTACCTCCAACCCGTGATGCCACATTAAAATCGATATTTTCAAGCCTGAAAAAATCGGTTTTTTTCGAAGCTTTTAAAACCAAGTTTGTTGTAAGAATATTGAAAAAATTGCTATTTTGTTAGTATAGCGTTTGAAGGCCTGACCATTTGAAGCCCTGACGACTTAAAGGCCAGACTACCTGACGGCCTGATGACTTGACTGCCTGACGGGTTGACCACCTGACGGTCTAACGACTTCAAGGCAGAATGAAATACAGGCCTGATGACTTTAAGGCATAATGAATTGCAGTCTTGACGTTTTGAGGGTTTACCACTTGAAGGCCTGACGACTTGAGAAGCTGACGGCTTACGGCTTACGGCTTGAAGGCCTTGCAACGCCTAAGATGACGAATGACGAAGTTGGTTAAAATCCTCTATAGAAAAATAGAGAATATAATAGACGACTTGACGGCTTGACGACTTGAAGGCCTGACGACCTGACGGTTTGCCAACTTAATGGTCTGGCGATTTGACATCCTGATGACTTGACGGCCTGGCGATTTGACGGCCTGATGACTGGATAACCTGAAGAACTAACGTCTTGACGAATTGTGAGCCTGATGACTTGAGGGCCTACCGATTTGACGGCCTAAGGACTTAACGGCTTGAGGACTTGAAGCCTGACGAATTGAAGGCCTGATGACTTGAAGGCCTGACGGCATAACAATCTGACGGCCCTCAGGCCTCACGACCTTACAACCTGACGGCCTGACCTACTGACGACATGACGATCTGCTGGCCTGACGACCAGCTTACGTGATGGTCTAACGGCTTGATGACTTGACGGCCTGACGACTTAAAGGCATGACGATTTGAAGTCCTCACGACTTGAAGGCCTGGCGACTTGAAGGCTTGGCGAATCGAAGGACTGAAGACTTGGATGCCCGGTGACTTCAAGGCCTGACGACCTTAAGTCCTGGCTACCTGTCGGACTGACGATTTGATGGTCTGATGGCTTGACGGTCTAACGACTTGAGAATTCACATCCTGACGAATTGTGAGCCTGACGGCCTAGTGACGTAACGGCATGACGACTTGAAGTCCTAACAACTTTGAGGTCTGATGACTTGACGACCTGATAACCTGATGGCCTGAAGACCTGACGGCATGACGACCTGACGGCATGAAAACCTGAAGGCTTGAGGACCTGACTGCCTGATGACCCGACTGCCTGACGGGCTGACGACTTGAAGGCAGAATGGCACAACACTTTAAGAAGTAATGAATTGCAGTCTTGACATTTTGAGAGCTTATGACCTGACGACTAAAAAAAGTTGAAGGCTTGAGGGCCTTGCAAGATTTCTGAGTAAAACCCTTTTTTCAAAATATTGGTTATGTTGTTATGACAAAAAAATGCACGATTTTATTAAACTATTTCTACCTATTTTCAAATGTCATTTCGCAAACAAAAGCAGACAAAAAACTAAATGACATTTTAAATCAGCGCACCAGGATTAACATAAATTAGCTCTTAAACTATTTGCACCTCTAAACCTATTAAAATCTAACTTTTTATCTTGGTTCATAAGTATAATACATACAACTTCAATATATGATCTTTTAACTTCTTAAACTGCTAAAATCTTTAATCTACCATTGTAATCGATAATCGAGATTCGACCTCAAGACAATTGGCATAGATGACAAAGATGTTATCGACTACACTGAGATATGCTGGCCAATAAGGCTGGCACTAGGTTTACTTTGAAACATTGAAAAAATGATAGATTTTTTTGAAAATCGGTATGGAATCGGTATGTTTTGCCAAAAATTGGTATTCGGTTTTCACAAATTTTAGGTAAAAAATTTCGAGAAAAATCGGTATAAATGCCGGAAAACCTGGGAAAGCTCTCAACACTCAACGTAACAAAAATAAGAACGATTTCATTCCGCTGTTCGTGTTGTCACATTCTAATCTTTTCTCTTCTTTAAAACTATTGTTTAACTGTTGTTACCATATCTGTGCACTCAACATTTCAATATACATGTTTCAAATCAAAATTATTTAATAACCTCAAGGTTGTATAAAAATCTTTTAGCCATTTTCAACTTTGATTTTTTCATAATTGAAGACGTTTGAAAAAATCTGAATTTGGATTTTTTCATAATAAAATGTTCAACCGATTTAGTTTCTAGTTCCTCTTCCAAAACGTTTTATGTGATCTATGTTTCACAAAAAATACAAAAATGACAAAAATAACAAAAATGACAAAAATGACAAAAATGACAAAAATGACAAAAATGACAAAAATGACAAAAATGACAAAAATGACAAAAATGACAAAAATGACAAAAATGACAAAAATGACAAAAATGACAAAAATGACAAAAATGACAAAAATGACAAAAATGACAAAAATGACAAAAATGACAAAAATGACAAAAATGACAAAAATGACAAAAATGACAAAAATGACAAAAATGACAAAAATGACAAAAATGACAAAAATGACAAAAATGACAAAAATGACAAAAATGACAAAAATGACAAAAATGACAAAAATGACAAAAATGACAAAAATGACAAAAATGACAAAAATGACAAAAATGACAAAAATGACAAAAATGACAAAAATGACAAAAATGACAAAAATGACAAAAATGACAAAAATGACAAAAATGACAAAAATGACAAAAATGACAAAAATGACAAAAATGACAAAAATGACAAAAATGACAAAAATGACAAAAATGACAAAAATGACAAAAATGACAAAAATGACAAAAATGACAAAAATTACAAAAATGACAAAAATGACAAAAATGACAAAAATGACAAAAATGACAAAAATGACAAAAATTACAAAAATGACAAAAATGACAAAAATGACAAAAATGACAAAAATGACAAAAATGACAAAAATGACAAAAATGACAAAAATGACAAAAATAACAAAAATGACAAAAATGACAAAAATGACAAAAATGACAAAAATGACAAAAATGACAAAAATGACAAAAATGACAAAAATGACAAAAATGACAAAAATGACAAAAATGACAAAAATGACAAAAATGACAAAAATGACAAAAATGACAAAAATGACAAAAATGACAAAAATGACAAAAATGACAAAAATGACAAAAATGACAAAAATGACAAAAATGACAAAAATGACAAAAATGACAAAAATGACAAAAATGACAAAAATGACAAAAATGACAAAAATGACAAAAATGACAAAAATGACAAAAATGACAAAAATGACAAAAATGACAATAATGACAAAAATGACAAATATGACAAAAATGACAAAAATGACAAAATTGACAAAAATGACAAAAATGAATGATGCCAAATTTCATTGTTGCCAAAATCAAATGGGATCTGTAGATGTATTCAAAAACACTCAAAAAAATCGGGGAAAATTAGTTTTTTACAGAAACTGTTTCGAAAAACGAATTTCTCTATTTGATCGAATATTATACCTTCCATATATTCTATGTCATTGGTCATGCTCTCATAGTCCAACAATTTCATAACAAACTATCTTTCCCATTTTGTCATTTCCCCAAAGATTCCCATTTTGTTACCAGTTACATTTTGACTCTCACTATGTCATGGATAATTGAGATGATGATGGCAATTTGTCTTTATCACAATCCCAAATGACCAAAATAAGCTATCAAATAACTTTATGTCTAACAGCACCCAGTCTTTAGGGATCATATTTAGGATAGGATAATAGTATCTCAATGACTATGAGGTGGTTCAGGGGCAATTCATTATTTGCAGTAATCGATCCGGTGTATGCCATTGGGAGAACAATGATGATATTTTTCATTTCGATCGATTTCCATCGGAAGACATTTCGCCGAACGCTGTTTGATCAAATTAAGTTCGTAGTTGCTACGGCAGGAGACTCCTTGTGCATGTTGAAGATCTTGGAGAATTGTACCCGATTTCTGACTTTGACCGATTCGATGATTTCGAACTTGGGATTTTATGCTTCATCGGTGGTGTTTGCATTTGTATCGTTGACTTTGCCCTGGTGGATAACATTGAAAGCTGCTAAAATGTTTGAACTGATCGAACTGTTGAATAACTTAGATGATCAGCTGCTGAAACTTGGCTTTGGAATCGATTTTAGACGGCAGCACATTTTAAGTGGTATATGCGCAGTTTATATAATGTTTCTACAACTGTTGTCACTTCTCCTTTTAACGTATACTGCGCAAATTGAGGATTGGTTGGGCTTAAGAACAGTTGTGCCCAATCAGATGAGTGTGTTTTGCTATGTTCGTTTAGCAACTATTGGAACTATATTTATGATGAGCTGTAGTCTCACTTTGCTGGTGATTCGAAGTAGATTTCGTTATCTAAATCAGCTTGTTCGGTAAGAAAACAATTAATATTTCGAAACAAATTGTAGAAAATTTTTTTTCTTTGCAGCGATAAATCAGGAGATTTTAATGCGCATACGTATCAAATACTAACCATTCACTCTCAACTTTGTAAAACAATTACACTTTTCAATAGTTGCTATGCCATACCTGTGACAGTTGGGCTAATTTCGTGTTCGGCTTTCATAGTTGTAGTCTTGTTTGTCTTCATTCATTCCTACGTAGCTGAGGCGGGAGAAAACACTCGACTTATGGCTTGGATGAGTATTGGGTACAATGTGTTCAATTTAATTTTTTTTGTGCTGGTTATAGCTTATGCCAGCCAGATTGATTCGGAGGTAGGTTAAACTTATATTTTTTTTTAATTAGAAACTTCTTTATCAAATGAATTTAAAATAAACATTAAACATACAATAATATCCGTTTGATGACAGCAATTCTGAACAACTTACCAATTGTACTATTTTTTCAATTTTTTCCCTTCTATTTAGAGAACGAAAACGGCTTCCGTGATTTACCAAATAATCAGCTCAAGCTCTTGGAATCGGAACTCTTTCATGGAGCTTCGAGCGTTTGCCCTACAGATGTCCCATCATAAGCAAAAAATTTCCTGCCGTATGTTTGATTATGATTGGACACTGTTCTATTCGGTAAGTTTAAACCTTCTAGTCTATGCACATAGAAACTTGTGTATTTTTAATTTTGTTTATATTTTTCTTCCAGATTATTGGATCTGTGGCAACATACCTTGTGATATTGATGCAGTTCGACGTAGCGAACATTAAATTTTAAATAAAATGGTATACCTTATTTTAACGTTTTGTTTTTTAACTGATTAGGATTTATGGACTCAGGCTTTTATTCATCTCCGTTGTATTCGAAATTGTAAAAAACTCATTGTTAAGTATTCATTTGAAATCCCAGTTACAGAGATTTAGAAAATTAGAAGATAACTTCTAGGAAGATAAAAACATGTTTCAGAGAATATTGACCCTAAAAAAATTAAAGTAAAAGAAAGATCTACTTTGAAATAAATTCACATGATTGTCATCAAAAACATTCAGACTTTGTAGGCAGATACTGCCATTTAGAATTGGGCTCAGGGTTAATCGAACGTGAAAGTTTTACTTAGAGTGATCACACCCAGCCTTCCCCCACTCCAAGCGGGAAAAACCGTTTAAAAATACACGAAAAAAAGTTTCTAAAAAAAATACACTTCATTTTTAAAAATGTTCCCCTCCGTGGGAATGTTTATGAAATAAAAAAAGTTTTAATACAATAACAAATTTAAATTGCAATTAAATTTTCTATTGGGTTGACCAACTTTTCAATAAGTGCTCCAGAAGCGGACGACTTCTTCTGGCAGTTTATTCACGTCTAATGTTTTTATCCTTCGTTTTACTTTGTAACAATTATTTAATGTTAATCCTCTATAACTTAATTTTTTATTCGCTGAAAAAATCACAGAAGTTTTGTTTTATGATTACATACAACTTTTGTTCAACGAAAAACTTTATCGTTCATAAAATATTTTTTAACTTTTTTCTTTCAAAAGCTGCATAACCACATGTGCTGAAATGCTTAATTTCAGTACTTTTTTGTTTGCAAATATTGAACAAATTTGTTGAGTTGTTGTCGTTTTCTCCAACCCTTTAGGTTTAGACGGTGATAATATTTCTTTTTTTCTGGCTAACACATGATCATAAAAAAATATATTCCAGAATGGTAGTTAATTTTTGACCTTACCTATCAATTGATATTCAAGATTAAAGAACAAATGGTCCAGAGATTTCTTACGCTTACAAAATAATATTTTTTCGGAAAATAGGTACATTTTAAGTTTATTTTCAAAGTTTGAAGCTTCATTTAACTGTAGATTTTGACATTTTCTCGTCCAACAATAGGCAATTAATATAGATTGGTGAGTTTACATATTTTGAAATATTCTGCTTAAACAGTACTTTGGCTGGCTGGCTTTGGTATTATGCTGATTTTAATAAACCACGTCTTAAGTTATTAAGAGGATAGTAAAAAATTTTTTTTTGATATTTCAAAAATAAAAAAAATAAATTAAAAACAGATATGAATGTTTTACAAAGACAGATAAAAACTGGTTTTTTCAATTATTTTTCCTGTTAAACGTGATTTAAAAAGAAAAAAACAAAATCTTGAAATAAAGGGCTTCAATTGTTTTTTTTTGTGATAACCTTTAAAATATTTTAAATCTAAATTTCTTGATACACTTCTAATTGCAAATCCCGATTTTGGCAGAACGCATCTCAAAACTCCATTATTTTTCTTTATAAAAGACATATAAATCAACTAGATCATCGGGTTTCAAACTACTTTTACTCGCTCCTCTTTGTTGAATTTCTGATCTCATCGCCCCCTGGTTAGCAAATTTAGTGAAAAATGATATGGTCGAATTATCGTCTGAATGTTGTGTCATTAATTTTTGCGTGTGGTTCAAGGCTCTAAATTTGCAAAACAATATACCTATTGTTTTGTTTCACATTTCAAAGAAAATTTTGAAATAAATGAAAAAATTTTAAATTAACAAAATATGAATAAAAAAAAATGAAATAATCAAGTCGTGTTAAAATATTCACAATTTAGTCATTTAACAGAAAAATTAAACTACATGTTTGCTAAGTAAAAAAAATAAATATGAATTTCAACAACTTTATAGATAATCAAACGAGTCGTTTGTATGAAAAGATGTGAAAAAAGTTTGCGGAAAAAAGTGCAAAAATAACTAATGCTGCAAAAAGGTAAATAACTCAATCAAAGAAAATAAATATGTAGGGGAGAGTGGGGTATCGTGGGCCATGGGGAAACGTGGGCCATGGGGAAACGTGGGCCACTTTTATTATCTCAGATGTGTGTTGAGATAAAAATCTCAAACCAACTGTCATCGTCGTCGCTTTGCGTGAGCATGTATTCCTATATGTTGTTGACTGAAATACGCATCAAATGCTTCTTTTATTTGTCAAACTAAAAAAAGTTAGAAAATTTTAATTACATAATTAAAAAAACACCCGCTAATTTCATCGATGGGGAACCTAAAGTGCACAACGAAAATATGCTCATACGCGCATGATCTTAGTTTTGTCATGATCTTTCACGTGGAAAAGGAATTTTTGATGAAACATCAATAAGTCACACAAACGCAACCAATTTGCAAATCATAGCTTGTGAGGAATCATGGGCCACACATCTTGAATCACCTATATTTTCATGTTTTCATACATATTCAGAACTTAAAATACGTTTTACCTATCTGTTAAGTTTTCTTATGCAAAATGAAGAGTTATGAAACATATTTTGTCCATCCTATATAAGAAATTTTGCCAAAACGTTCGCGAGCCAGGTTTTGGAATCTATGCGATCATACACAGCTCTCTTTTTTATTTCATCATCTGAAATTGCTTTTAAATAATGAATTGAATTAGGAAATCAGTGTTTTGGGTCAACTCATAAACTTTGCATGTTATTTGGTCAATTTGGATTTGGTGGCCCACGATTCCCCACCATTTTTCAAATTCCAAAAAATATAGCTTTTTTTCAAACAGTCAGAATATGGGGAAAATAAATTATTAAAAAATTTAAAAAAATACCTCATGATACCTTGAAAATGTAGAAAACCATACCATTTTTTATTTTCATTTTATCTTTTATAATGAAGAAGTAATGGAACAACGAAAAAAAGTGGCCCATGATTCCCCACTCTCCCATACATAAAATTCTATGAATTTGAAATAAACACCAGCTGAAGGTTAAGGTAAATGGCTGGCAATAAAGGGTGATACGGTCAAAATTTGGTCAGTATCAACTAGACCAGTGGTTTTCAAACTTTTTTCACTCACCGCCCCCTTTTTCAAAACTTTTGAGCTCAACGCCCCCCAGGTAAGGCTTTTGACTTTTTGTTGTTGTAAGATTTAACTCAATATCCATTTAAATTTAAATAATGCCTTAGAGCCAAAGGGGTAGAGGGTATAAAATATGGTCGATTTCGGTTTAAGAATGTCAAACGATTCTTCGTATTTCAAACTATATTTCGTGATTTTTTAAATTTTTTGAATTTTAATAACATAGATACTATTTCGTTCGAAAAAAAATCAAATTTTCAAATATATAGAAATGACCAAACATAACAACTTTAATGTGTGTTTTTTTTTAATTAGTTTTTGGTGCTTATACCCTTTTGGTTCGAAGAGCCGCATATTGCTTCAAGCCTCTAGTACACACTTTATTCCATGTCAAGTTTCCTGGACAAATACATCAGTTGATTGAGTAGTTTGATTTGATATCAAATCATATATCTTAAATTTGGTTTTATTTTGTATGCACCATTAATTTTCATTATTTAGTACAAATTAGTTGTTGTCAAGCCGGTGAAATAACGTAAAAAAATATTATTATTTCTTGATATCTGAATTTGAGTTCTGTTCAAAGATATGCACTTTTAACGGGTCTTTAAGTTTAAATAATATATATCTAACTGAATTCCGGCAACGTTAGTTATAAACCGAATAGATTAAAAGTTTATCCATGGCAAATGGCACATGATTTTTTGAATCGATTGAATTAAAAAAAAATAAAAACTTCAATAAAAATTCTCTTACCATAAAAAACTTATTACATATTTTCTTTCCAAATAATTTATCACTAAATCACAGATGACGCCTTTTTACACAGATTTGTTCAAAGGTTTTTCCTGTTAAGCATTTATAGAGATTTTCTAAAATTATTTTTTTTAGTTCAACTCATAATAGTTTTACAAAACTAGATCAACATATAGAGCGTTTACGAAATTTGTGAAAATTTAACTAAAAATCTTTGAGATACATTTTTAGAAAACAATTGAGATACTGGAACGAAAATTTACTTGTAGCTTTGTGAAATTATAGATTTTTTAGTCATGAATCTGATGATCTGAAAATGTGAATTACTACCTCACCGCCTCCTTGAGCCTTTCCAACGCCCCCCAAATTTCAAAATTGAACTCACCGTCCCCTTGAAAGCTCTCAACGCCCCCAAGTTTGCATTTAAAAAACCTGAACACCCTTCATTTTGTGTTTGTGTGTAGAATGTTGCTCCTATTTTGATTTTGGAATTCACTCTTCAGTTGTCAAAATGCCGTCCAAGGAAGAAGAGCAGCGTATCAAAATTTTGTTCGCGCATCGTGAAAATCCGAGCTACTCGCACGCAAAGCTGGCAAAATCGCTAAAAGTTGCCAAATCAACCGTTACAAATGTAATTAAAGTGTTTGGGGAACGTTTGTCGACAGCCAGGATGTCTGTATCGGGGGGAAATCGCGATCCCGGAGGCTGTACACGACGATGCTGACGAAGTTTGACTGCGTTTTAATGGACGACGAAACCTACGTCAAAGCCGACTACAAGCAGCTCCCGGGACAGGAGTTTTATACAGCAAAAGGAAGAGGAAAGGTAAGCACATGAAACTGTCAAAATTCGCGAAGAAAAATCTGGTTTGGCAAGCCATCTGTACCTGTGGCTTGAAAAGCAGCATTTTCATAGCTTCCGGGACTGTCAACCAAGAAATTTACGTGAAAGAGTGTTTGAATAAACGTTTGCTGCCTTTCCTGAGGAAATACGGTTGTTCCGTACTGTTTTGGCCGGATTTGGCATCTTGCCATTACGATAAAAAGGCCATGGAGTGGGACGCCGCCAACAACGTGCAGGTGGTTCCCAAGGACAAGAACCCTCCCAACGCGCCAGAGCTCCGTCCAATTGAGAAATACTGGGCTATTGTCTAGCGGAACCTAAAGAAGACCAAAAAAACGGCTAAGGACGAGCAGCAGTTCAAGGCAAACTGGCTTTCTGCGGCGAAGAAGGATGGCTGGGGTTTAGCGTAAGGCCCGGCAATTCGGATTTGGAAAAGCGGAAGCCTAACTGAATATTTTTCCTGAATTTTATACTAATTAAACTTGAAAAAGAAATTTAATTAGATTTTAAATAAACGATTGCACCGATTTACACGCGTTTTCCCTTGACCAAATTTAGACCGCATCACCCTTTAATGTTAATTCGGCCTTTCAGATTTCCTTAGCTGTGATTCCAGTAAAGTTGCGGAAATTAAAGAAAGAGGACACAGTCACCTACAATATAGATGAGACGAAGTAAACGAGGAAAAAAACTGATTAATATTGTTTTTTTTCCATAAGATTTCTTTCGTTTCCTTCTTAGAACGTATCTCGGTTTTTAAGAAACACATTCATTACTGTTCCATTTTTATGTGAATCAAGCTTTCGTCAATTTCATTGATTTGTCTAGAGACTGACTAGAATTTTACTGTTAAACCAGTTAGGTTTTTTTTTTATTTTTCTCGAACCTGTTCACAAAATTTCCCACCAAATTATTCATGGGAATAAAAACGTGAATCAATTACTAAACCAGTATGATCCTTATCAAATGAATATATCGAAGGATGTTCGGACTGCACATTTGTTTTGGTAAAGGGAGTCATTAATTCGTTAGCGATGAACTGTTTCAGAGCAAAATGTTTGTACGCAGTAATCAATCCGGTGTACGTCCTAGGAAGAATTATGCTAATGTATTTTGTCACAGTCGATTTTCGGCGAGGGACTTTTCGACGAACTTTATTTGATCAAATTAAATTCGTGATAGTGGCCGCTGGAGATGTCTTGTGCATGTTGAAGATCTTGGAGAATTGTACCCAATTTCTGACTTTGACCGATTCGGTGATCTCCAATTTTGGCTTTAACGCATCATCAGTTGTGTTTGCATTTGTATCGTTGACTGTGCCCTGGTGGGTGACAATTCAAGCTGGTAAAACTTTTAAGCTGATTGAAATTTTGAAAAACTTGGATGATCAGCTGTTGAAGCTTGGCATTTCATTCGATTATAGATGACATCACATTTTGAGTTGTTTTTGTACAGTTTTTGTGATAGTTATCCAGATAATCATGCTGGTTCTTTTAACGTATACTGCTCAATTTGAAGATTGGTTGATTTTAAAACCAATTGTGCCTGATCAAATGAGTGCGTTCTGTTATATACGTATCGCAACTATTGGAATTATTTATATGACGAGCAGCTGCCTTACTTTGCTGGTGATTCGGAGTAGATTTCAAATACTTAATCAGTTACTACGGTAAGATAACCCCGAGCAGACTTTGATGCCTAAATCGATAGCAAACCGTAACCAAAATGAGCTATCAATACCAAAATGATAGCATAATTTACTATCATATTTTATCCGATTGCTTAATTAGGTTTCATTGAAGCATCAATTTGCAGAAAATCGATGGCAAACCAATACCAAAGTGAAGCATCAATGACAAAGGGATGGCACGATAAGGTATTGATTTTACTACGACTGCTGAAAAAGGCATCATTAAGGTTTCATTCACTTTTATGGATAAGAAAAGTTAGATCAAAATGATACCAAAATTAGGTAATCAATTTTCTGTGGTAGAAATATTTACATAATTTAGTTAGAAATTTGGAATGATAGCAAAATTTGGCATCATTAAGTTATCCTCTATTATCAAAATGTCAACGGGAAAAGAAAATTTTACAAAATTGAGTTTTGATTTATGTAATAGCAAAACGATTCCTCGTGGATTCGAAAAAAAAATCCGAAGCTTATATACCGTATCTGTACAAAAAACGATTATTTTTGTTTGGTAGCTGACAAAATTTTAATTTAGTCAAAAAGCGCTGTCTGTATGTAATAAATTAATGAAAACAAATTATGAATTGGATGAAATATAACAAGTAAATCAACATATAATTTTGAATTTAGAATAATCTAAATTCAGAATAAATTTATTATTGCATTTTGTATTTCGACAAAGCAAAGAACAAATTTTCAGACCCCCAGAACACTTTTTGTTGCCAAAATCGAAAGGTTCAATCTGCCGTGATGTACCAAAGTGACGTATATTTAATTTTTTTTTTTTTTTGATAAAAAAAAATCACTACCAACATACAATACAACTTCTTAATTTGCTCGATAATACATACATTGATTTTTGTGGGCTATGCATCAGTTGATCGATTTTTTTTTGGTAGATGTCATATCGTGTAGCGCATATTTAATTACAAATATCAAACTTTCTTTAAGATAAGAACATAAAAATATTGAAAATCCACTTATCAATTACCACACAAATATATATGCAACCAGCACTACGATGAACTGACGCAGTGGGAATATGATCTAAGTTACCCATCCATTGTTTACCAATGTGATAGAAAGGGAGGTGACGAAGAAAAGCTTTACAAAGGTAGTAGTAAAGTTTAGTTTTCGTAAACATATTTTCCATGGAGTGGAGTCACTTCAGAGTCAGAAATTAAGACACAATTGACATTTTAGATACACAATTGCCTAAGCTTTCTGACAGCGACGCAGGTTTTATTTTTGTAGGTACTTTTTTCTTCTTCTATCGAACGTTCAGTATTGTACCTGCACTTTCGCCACCTTGGTAGAGTGTATACAGGTTGTGTGTTTACATTCTTCATTTCGCTCCGCTGCGAATTTTGTTTGCTCCACAGTTAAGAATCATTTTATACGTGCTTGGAAAGATCGAAGAAGGAAACGGATACCTAGAACCACCCGAAAGGTTGTCGGGAACTCAGTCTACGTTGCTTTCATTGCGCAACGGTGGCAGGAACGAGATTGCAACTTTCAAGGAAACATTGTTCATCGGAAACTGGATCGAGCGCAGCTCCCGCGGGATCTAGAAGTGCGACGGCTGCTCAGGATGGAATGTATGCTTGATAATGCAATTGGTAGGTGGACTGGCATGAATCAATCTGCAGTTAAAAGTACGTATTTTTTTCTTTATCAAAGTTAAAGGTTAAACCATATTTTAGACTTAAGTCATGATCTGTAACAGACAAACGTACTATGCTTATTCTTGTTCACTTGAGCTTAACTCGAAATTAGCAACGCTTGCACTATTCAGGGTGGTGCAACAAGCCGCATAGCTATCATTTTGCCTTACTTGAGTCTACTTCCAGGACCAAATGGCACAGCTACAATTCAACGCCTTAATGTATCCAATACTAGCCTTTTTTATAGAGCGAAACAAATATTTTCTTCAATTTTGCAACAACCCAAATAATTTTTCAGGGCACTTAAATTTTAAATCAACATTACATGTATTTTCCAAATAATGAAAATGAGTGTTAGACCATTGATTCAGATTCAGATTAAGAATTTTTTTTTACCATTTTTATGGCATTCGCGACTTTATATTAACTTTGCAGTTGGCGGACAGTTTTTGAAAAACTTATCCGGTACAACTGTGTTCGATGTCGGCTAAGGAAGCAACAGACTTGCCAACTGAGATTTATCACAAGCCCATTAAGAATTTCGTTAATATAATTTAGCATAGTGATTTGAAACTTTTAAAATCATGCAATAAGATAAAATTGTAACCAATATGTTGTTCTATGTTTAGTTAGAATATGGTTGGACTCCATATGATTTTGTAAACACAATCCCGAATTACTTTCCAGTTGAATACAACATTAACTTTTAAAAAATTAAACAAACAAGTCTGTTTTTGTGTTGTTTAAAAGCTACGGAATGTTAACGCTAAATATAAGATAAAGCAGAAATTTTAAAGCTAGGTTCTGATAAATTATTTAAATTTGTCATGTGTCTTGTGTAGCTTTATATTTCCTTGAATTTTCATATAAAATGTTATTATGTTGCTTAAGTAAGGGCAGATTTTGTTATGCGTCAACATTTATCTCACATGGTTAGTAAAACTCTTAAAATGGGTTGCATAATTTAAGGGGGTTTTTAATAACAATGCTTGAAAGAAAAAGAGGAAAATTTGGACACATTTCATCTGAAATCATATAATTAAAAATTGAACTGCTACCGTTAGTTTTTCAATATAGACTTGAGATAATCCGTTTCGCTACGATAATTTAATAAAATAATTTCTATTGTAACTAACCTTAGTTTTGCGAAAATTTGTACTATATGATTTATTTATAATTTTGAAGTCGATTCACAAATTGTATGAAAAAAAAATTGTAATTGTTGATTTATTTACACTTTTCGACACAGGCCTTTTCAACAGGTCAAGGAAATATGTTTGTATAGTTATGCGTTTCCATGTAATGTAATGTATCGGTAAACCATTTGTGTCGATGCGATGTTTTTGTATGTGGGATAGTTTAGCAAGTTGTGGCAATGTACGTCTTGTGCAATTGAAATAACGTTTTTGTAATGAGAATAAATGTCCAAGCAGACGGAATCACTAATATTTATATTCAATATGATAGGGTAAAAAAAATTAAACATTGTTTTGACTTAAAATTCCCAACTTTTAGTACTTTTTTTCAAATTTAAATATGAGTGTATTGTAGATATCAATCAAACATAAACTACTTGATTTCGATGCGATTTGTACTGCCTCTGGAAGCATAATTGTCACATGTTACATTTTGATATGTGAACTATTTTGGTGTCTACCGCCTCGTAGCGATGAATATTTTGATTTTATTTAATAAGAATATGTTTATTAGATGAACTCGATGTTTCTATCAAAAATTGCCTAACAGAAAAATTTGAAGTAAGTCTTCTAGAAAAAGTAAGGAAATTTCAGAATATCACATGTGACAATTATGCTTCCAATGCAATGGCAGTGTAACGCTTAACAACTGCTGAAAGTAGACGAACAAGGAAAAAAATATCTAACTCTTACATGACAATAATAATATTGATGGAACATTTACAAAGTATTAATGTTATTACTATTTAAATTAAAGCAAAAGCTAATGCAACAAACTGAACAATTGAAATTCCGTTTTTACAGATTGGCAAAGAAGTGTTAAAATTTATGATAAATTTTTTTATTTAATAATTCATTTCCCCAACATCAGATTGGGATCTCGGGATTTTAGGTTTTAGTCAGAGTGTTAGTGTGAGTGTGTTAGTTGAGTGTGAGTGTTAGAGGAGGTTTATTTTTATCTCGGTCCTATGCGTCGGTCAATTGGCGCCGGACCCTTAGGTAGGTAGGTAGGTAGGTTAGAGTATTATACTTTTTAATCAATGCATTGTTTACACAAAGGCGTAATTGTTATTATTTTCATTAGAATCTAACCGATACCGATTCTAAGGTTGAACATAATAAGTTAAGAATAAAACGATAAAAAATTTGCTATCATGCCTTGTTAGCGAAATTTTGATTATTTTCTTAAAAGTTTCATATGCTGAAAGCACAGATAAGCCATGTTTAGGCATCCTTTCTATAAGGATTTCCATGGTGGCTGAATTCAAAGGAATCATCGTTTTTTTAAATGGTAGTTTCATTCAGCTAAGAGATTCTTCAAACCTTTTTGAATATAAGTGACTCTAAAAGCAATCAAAAACATTTATGTAAAACTACCTCTTCTCATGCTCATGTAGGTTTACAATTGGGATGGCGAGGTCTGCTTATTTTTTAATATGCTTATTTATCAGAATAAATTTGAGCGTTTAGCTGGTTGGAGTTGGAAGAAGGTTTTATTTCCAACCAAAACGCTTTTAAAATTGTACCTTTTAAGAATTTTTCTATCTTTTTAGATGCTTAACTGATGGTTTAAAATCGCCTTCATTTATACAACCATAGTGCTGGTATTTATAACACATGACGATTATTTCTGGAGTCGCGTTTGAAAAGACGATATTCATATACAGCTTATTGTAACGCCTAAATGTATACATTACATCGTTGTTTTGCTTTTGTTGGAGTAACTATTCGATGGGTAAAATTTATTTTGCTATCATGCCTTTTTAGCGAAATTCGGTATAATTGTTCCGAATAATGGTGCTACAATACCAAAATATGGCGCTCGTTTTCCATATACGGATAGCACAGTTCTGCCAAATTTTGGTTTCACTGAATGTATTTTGACACCTCGTTTAGGCATCCTTTTGACAAAATTTTTGAAATCACTATGATGCCAAATTTTGGCAATAAATTACACCTCAAAGTGGCATCATTGTGCCCTCAAATCTCGTTTCAGAACGTTGGCTAAACAAGGTATCATTAAGGTTTCAGTGAAACCTGCACTTGGTATAATCGAAGTATCCATATATGAAAAGTGAGACCCAAATTTTGGCATTGTACCACCTTTATTCGGGCAAAATGATACCTCATTTTACTTTCAAGGCATGATAGCAAAATTAGGTATAAATTTGCCATAAAAGTCTGCTCGGGACGCTTAATTGAGAAAAATGCTGTAGAATCATGTTCAATTCTATTTTAGCAATAAATCTACAGACTTTATTGGAAATTTAAATCGAATCTCAATGATTCATTCTAATCTTTGTGAATCAATTCAACTTTTTAATAGTTGCTTTTCCATACCAGTGATGATTGGACTAATTTCGTGTTCAGCTTTCATGGTTGTAGTCCTATTTTGCTTCGTTCATGCCTACGTAGCTGAAGTGGAAGAGAATAGTCGACTTATGGCTTGGATGAATTTTGGCTATAATACAATGAATCTTAGCTTCTTTTATGGTTTTATAATCATTGCCAGTCTGGTTGATGCAGAGGTAGGTTAAAAATCAAAATAATTTTATGAAGATATTCCTCAACAAGTAACTCCTTCATTATTCTTACTTTCAGAAATCGAAAACGGCTTCCATTCTTCATCTAGTAATCAGCTCCAGATCTTGGAGCCGGAACTCATTTATGGAGCTTCGAGCTTTGGCGCTGCAGATGTCGCATCACAAGCAAAAAATTTCCTGCTGGCTTTTCGATTTTGATTGGACCCTATTTTATTCAGTAATTTAAAAGTCTTCGTAGGTATATAACTGAATAATTGAGAACAGACTTTTTCAGATTATTGGATCTGTAGCAACATATGTGGTTATACTTATGCAGTTTGACGTAGCAAACACAAAATATTGAATAAAATATTTCATCGTGTTTTCATTTGATTGCTGTTATCCAGAGTGCCAATCTGCCGCCGTTCCCGGGAATCAGTAAATCTGATAGACGAGATAGATTGAAAAATAAGTTTTAAACACTCTACAGTAAACAAAAATTTATCTACAGTGGAACCTGGATAAGCGAGAAACCTCTTTAAGTGAAGGAACTTGTCCAGTCCCGTGATTTTTATATAACAAAACCTCTGTAAGCATGATCCAAAAACCTCAATAACCTCGATTTTTTTTTCCTAGCTATGCTGTGGAAATCTTATAAATGAACCAATCCTAACCAAAGTTTTGGTTTCAAACTGATTCCTGATACCAAACTGACATCGTGATATCAAGAGAAACTGACGTCGTGGAACTCAAACACTGGTATTGTACATTTACTCATAATTTGATAGAAATCAGTAATCAGCAACTAGAACAACAACCATGGCATGTCTTTTACATATGATTTATATTTTTTATTGTTTCATACATTATTTTTCTTGCAATAACAATTATCTTCAAAAATTTGTTTGTGACGAATCGTTCAAAAGAACAAAATCAAAAATTCATATTAATAAACTCTACCTTGCTATAAACTCATTGAGAATATATTTAAAGTGATGAAATTTGCGTATTTTGAGGCAACTTTTTTTATAAGCAGAAAAGACTATTGTATTCTTTCGAGTACTTATAAGACTAGTTAATCATTTAAGGTATTTTAATGCTCTTTCATACTTTGTTCATACAAAATATTTTCAACCACCTTTTAAGAAGATATTTTAACTGAATTTAACGAAATTTCCATGAGGAAAAATGATTGGACTGGACTCTTGTGCATGGTATTTAAACATTTCTAGGTTGTAGTATTGTAGGAAATAGCTTCCTTCATAATTGTCACAAAATTTAATGCAAAATTTAAAATCCTCATAAAGGAACTGTGAAAAATGTTACAATTTTTTTTTACTTTTAAATTAAGCTTGCCAGATTGCCCGGTTTTATCCGGGTTCCCCGGATATTTGATGCAAAATTTCGAGAAAGTCCGGTCCGGCCCGGTTGCCCGGATATCGTGAAAAAAGTCTGGATATTGCTCGGATTTTTTCCCAATTTTTCACAAAGAAACAAAAAAAAAAGGTTTTGAGTAAGTTTCAGCAAAATCGATTAATGGTATGGAAATTCTCAACGGTTGTTTCAAACAATTTCGCTGATTTACTTTTATAAACCTTTAAATTTTTAAGTGTTCCAAAAAGTTGTTGGAAGTCTGCAATTACATTAAACTAATCGAGCATTGTTTTATTGCTTTAATAAAATATTTATTTCAATTTTTTTTGCATGTTCTCTTTGCTTTTGTTGAAAACGCAGGTTTCAGTGGTGGAATAGAGTTATCTTTATTCATGTTTCGTCTGTGAGATCAGTAGAATACAACTATATTAATTAGCGATAGCTAATTGTCACTTTCCACTTCTTATATTCCCTAACCGGGAAAGTACTAATTTCTCAATGAGTACTTTGATATTCTTACCCAGAATATCTGGCTACACTGTTGTGTTACCACAAACCTAAGTTGAGTTGTTTGGCTTCACAGTGTGATGATGTAAACATTTGTACCGTGTTTTCCATCATCAGCTGTCATCATCAATCATCACTGCTATTGTTTCAATTGCGAATTGACTCAAAGCATGCGGAACCAAAACAAACTGTTTTGGTTTCGCCAACGGAGCGGCAGATTTTCTGCCGAAACCGTAAGTATCAACACCTCCCCTCAATTCGCAGATTGAGAATGCTGAACAGCTTCGCGTGCCTCGGCCTTGGTAACGCCTTCGTGAACGCATCAGCTGGCTGATCCTCAGTAGAGATGTGTCGCAAATATAGCTGACCGCTTCTTACGATCTCCCTGATGAATGCATACTTCACATCCAGATACTTCATCCGCTGATGGGTCCGCGCCTCTTCCAGGTACTGGGTGCATGGGATGTTGAACTCCATCGAAGTGAAATTAATGCTAACAACAGAAAATTCACTTAGGAAGTTTGTTAACCACAAACCTTCCTTCACCGCATAGCACAAGGCTCCAGCCGATGACGTTTCGTTGACCACGAAATATGATTCTCGAAATGGATTCGAGTTTCCGTATCTGCGGTTTACCAACGCCATATCGGTCATACGTCTAAGGTATCGCAGAACACGCTTCAGGCCTAGCCTGTGCCTATCCGCCGGGCTGGCCTGGTATTTGCTAAGTGCGCTAACTGCGCACTGCATATTCTGGTGACTGCAAACAAAGGCTTCTATCTCAGCTTGGGTCGACGACAGACTGACCTTCTGCTGGCGTTTCGTTGACCACGAAACTAGATTCCCGAAGATCATGTAAACGTAACCTGATACAGATCTTCGATCATCGGAGTCGTTGGCAAAATCTGCATCAGCATATCCGATGAGTGGTGAATACCAACGCCGTAACGGTCGTACCCCGAAGGTACCGCAGAATACGTTTCAGGCCTTGCCAGTGTGATCGATCTCACGACTATTGGTCACCCTGATATACTTCTCAAACGCCTGAAAGTATACTATCAAGCGGAACAATTCAACCGCGCCGCTATAATGTTGCCAAGATGTTAGTTTTATTGTATTTTTTTTGTATTGTTTTAAATTCGCGGGAAAAGCTGTAATTTTAAATAAAGACGAAATAAAATTCCTCTTTCTGGCAAGCTGTTCGCGAAACAACAAGTGTTTTTTCTGTTCCTCCGAAATGGTCCGCCACAACATTTGGTGCCGTGACCAGGATGGGAAAGCTTTCGCCAAGAGTTTATTACTCTTGCAGCGTTAAGCTACCCTGTCCTGTGTAACCTAAACTAGCCTCGATCACGCTTGATGAGCAACACCCGACGATCAGCTGCCGTTACTATCGACCCTTGACCCGTTTGGCAAACCGCAGCCGCCAGCCGTAACGACCCTAATCCGGTTCACATAAGACCCTAGCCAACCCAATATCATCAGATCCAGCCTATAAAAGTGAAAATAAAGTAACCCAGATGGATTGCACTGGTATTCAAGTCCAATACCAGCCATCCGGGCATCATCTGCTGTGCTGTCTATCCGGCCAGTACACGCTACGAATGGTTCGTCGCTTCCAAGGATCTGGTAGTGTCATCCCATGTCCCAGTGAACCGGAATCTTATGTGACCCGAAGTTTACCAACCTGCATGCTAACAGCTTCATATGTCCCTGCGATCCGGATGGAAGGTACTGGTGCTGCTGATTCATCACCAGCCATCCGGGTGTCTGCAGTGCTGACTTCCCAGCCAGTACTAGTCCCGAAGCATCCCAGCATTTTGTTAAGACCTTCGTCCATCCTGTAGTGAAGTGCACCCGTTGTCCTCGTTCTACATACCAGTTTCAACAGCAGTCGTTCAATTCGTATGATCCCGCTTAACATGGTAAAATTTTGTGCCAAATTTTCTGTAAACACTTGGTTCAAAACAAAGCTAGGGCTACTAGTGTTAAAACAGTAGTTTTAGGTGGCCGGTATGATCGATCTCACGACTATTGGTCACCCTGATATACTTCTCAAACGCCTGAAAGTATACTATCAAGCGGAACAATTCAACCGCGCCGCTATAATGTTGCCAAGATGTTAGTTTTATTGTATTTTTTTTGTATTGTTTTAAATTCGCGGGAAAAGCTGTAATTTTAAATAAAGACGAAATAAAATTCCTCTTTCTGGCAAGCTGTTCGCGAAACAACAAGTGTTTTTTCTGTTCCTCCGAAATGGTCCGCCACAACACAGTGTCTATCCGCCGGGCTGGCCTGATATTTACTTAGTGCGCTAACCGCTGCACAAATATCTGATCTCGATGATATCTCCAGATACTGCAAACAACCGATCAACTATTTGAACGGCTGTTCGGTGATAACCTCACCACCCGATCAGGAGAGCATATCAAAATAATAACTCAAACGTATCTCACCAAGATATTTACATCTGATTCAGTTATAATTAAGTACTCTAAATTTTCGATTTTAAGTTTCTCCAATATGAATTATATCTTATTCTGATTGACAGACTTGAATGGGGTTCAGCTCATTTTCAATGATAAAGATTTTTTTCGGATTGTCCTAAAATAAAATGATTATATCATATTTTGTTATACGTGCAACTTTTTATGAAACACGGACATCGAAGTCAACGGTCGAAACTGTACTTTAATGAGTTTCGCTCAACAGATTCATAAAATTGAATCGAATTTTTGGGAAACCAAAAATGGAGCATGCCTAAAGCAAATAGTGTGGGTTACTGACATTCCACTAGAAAATTTTCTCGAAGCATTCAAATCTAGATAAGTTATAATTTTGATAGGATTTGTTCTGCCAAATATCAAACTATGCTATCTGAACGAGATATAATCTTGATAGGAGCATATCAAAAACTGATATAATTTAGCTATGATCGTATAGATTTTTTGATATAATTTGAGATATTTTAACATCCTACGAGTACTGAATTATATCTCATTCGGATAGAAAAAAAGTTAGTATCAAAATATCTCATTTTGATATAATTTTGTTTTTCCCTTCTGATCGGGCATCGTTTAGCTGCGTCCATCGACAATTCGTACCAGAAACAGAATGGGTTTCCTGTAACCTGGGATAAGCTAACCGCTTCCCAAATCTCGCTCTCATCTGGGGCTGCGTATAGTTGCTTAGTGCGCTAACCGCAGCACTGATGTTCGGCCTCGAAAACAGCAAACAACCGATCAAATCGTTGAACGGCTGAATCTCGTTCTTTTCATGGCTGCGATGGTCTTCCGGAAAAAGCAGTCCCTTTGGCCCTTGAGCTTGCTGACGATTCGAAGTTGCCCTTCCTCATCATCAGCGGCTACGTTATCCACGTAGCGTTGATAAGCTTCGCCTGCTCGATGACTTCGTCTCTGGGCCGGTTCGAGATTGACGGAATCTTGATCATCATCGTCATCTTCATCATCGCTACTCTCGTCGTCGCTCTCGTTTCGCGACGTATGCTGACTGGCACCAGAATCGATGACGAATCTTCGTTGATTCTGGTGGCTGATAACTTCAGCATGCGAACGCACAGCATATCTTGCATGTTGTTTTCTGGTAACCCCAGATAAACAATCTCTTGTTGCTAACAGAGCCCTTTCTCGGTGGCTTCGTGAATAAGCTAGACTTCGATTGGCAGCACTCGTCCTAAATGCCGCAAAAATCAAGAAGTGGTTGAAATCGCTGGCAACTAACCGTCGCCTGAACCACCTCCTCTACAGCACCCGGAACAGCTTTCAAACGTCGGAGACAAGCTCGCGCATGCTAACCACAGCGCAGCTCCTAAGTACGAGAATAATTTTCCCGACTTGCAGCTTCATAGACTTTTGTCCAGGTGGGTCAACTCTTTGACCTTTCCAGGAAGACGGAGGACAACCTTCAGCAGCATGAGTCCAATCTGGCTCTGGTACGTTGCTAAGGTTGCTGGCAACTAACCGTCGCCCAAAACACCTTCTCCAAAGCCGCAGAAAAATCGTACTGCAGCCTTGGATAAGCTTACGCGTGCTGACTTCAGCGCAGCTCCACATCATGAGAGTAACCCTCTCGAACCTCTTTATGGACATTCTGTTGAAAACGCAGGTTTCAGTGGTGGAATAGAGTTAATCTTAATTCGTTTTGTTTGTCAAGTCCTTAAATAACTACTTATAACATAATCGATAGCTATTTACATTATTCACTGAAGTGATATCCTCACTTATTAGTTTTCTCATTTTCGTGTGATATTCTGAGCTAACCACTCAGAATATCTGGCAACACTGGTGAGTTACCACGAACCTAAATTGAGTTGTTTAGCTTCACAGTGTGATGATGTAAACATTTGTACCGTGTTTACCATCATCAGCTGTCATCATCAATCATCACCGCTATTGTTTCAATTGCGAATTGACTCAAAGCATGCGGAACCAAAACAATCTGCTTTGGTTTCGCCAGCGGAGCGGCAGATTTCCTCTGCCGAAACCGTAAGTATCAACAGTCCCGTTACGTCAACGCTCTGACCACTTCGGAAATCTGGGAGGCAACGTTCAGCAGCATGCAACCCATCTGGATCTAATGCATTGCTGAAGTTGCTGGCAACTAACTGTCGCCCAAACCATCTCCTACAACGCGCTGGAAATTCTTTCCAACAGACGATGATAAATACACGCATGCTAACCGCAGCGCAGCTCCAAATCACGAGAGTAACCCTCTCGAACAGCTTCTTCCAATCTCCAATCTTGGCTAATACTCCATCTGGAGCATTAAGATCTGACCAATCCTGGTTACAGATCCCGAGAGTCCTCCTCCCGGCCGTCGGAAATAAACTCACGCTGCTTACCGCAGCGCGGCTTGTGTCGGCATCGAGAGTAACCCTCTCGGAACCCGACTTCCATGCCTTGAACTCCAGTGGCACCTTCTGGTTGACCTGGAGCATCTCCTGGCTTCTGTGCTGGCGATCCTCCGCGCTCGTGGTCGTCTGAGCTTGGATCAGCTTCTGAATGCTGACCGCAGCGCACAGCCAAAGCACGAGAGTAACCCTCTCGGCTATAAGTTCCACCCAATTGTTCTGGGGTGGACCTACCGACCTTTGCGCTGAACCATCTCGGTTGCGGATCCTGGGACTCCTCCCGGCCGTCGGTCGTGAGCTCACGTTTGCTAACCGCAACGTGGCTCGTGACGGCATCGAGAGTAACCCTCTCAATTCGCGAACCTTCTCGGGCTCTGACGGTACCTCCTGGCTGGCCATGGACTTTTGGCTGCCTAGCCTCTGCCCTGGCTGGTCTATCTCCGCTGGCTCGGGGACCCTAGGTTGGCTCGTCTCGGCGCTGGCTGATCCCTCTGGCTAGTGCCCGTCTTCCAGGTGGTCCTCTGGCTGCTGGCTGTTCCACTTGCTAACCGCAAGTTATATTTACTTGAGAGTACCCGTCTCACTAACTCGTTTTTTCCGAAATCCAGACGTATCTGGGCCCATAACATGTTGAAAACGCAGGTTTCAGTGGTGGAATAGAGTTATCTTTATTAATGTTTCGTCTGTGAGGTCAGTATAATACAACTATATTAATTAGCGATAGCTAATTGTCACTTTCCACTTCTTATATTCCCTAACCGGGAAAGTACTAATTTCTCAATGAGTACTTTGATATTCTTACCCAGAATATCTGGCAACACTGTTGTGTTACCACAAACCTAAGTTAAGTTGTTTGGCTTCACAGTGTGATGATGTAATCATTTGTACCGTGTTTTCCATCATCAGCTGTCATCATCAATCATCACTGCTATTGTTTCAATTGCGAATTGACTCAAAGCATGCGGAACCAAAACAAACTGTTTTGGTTTCGCCAACGGAGCGGCAGATTTTCTGCCGAAACCGTAAGTATCAACAGCTTTTATATATTTACACCTAAATTTTGCCCGGTTTTTGCCCGGTCTTTGGATTTGAAAAATTAAAATCCATGCCCGGATTTTGCCAGGTTTTTTGAAAAAATGCCTGGAATTGCTAGGCCTGAATGGGAGTGGGAAAAAATTCTGGCAACCTTATTTTAAATGCAGTAGACTATTTCATATCACGCTCTTTTTTCCAAAAAAAACTGTGAAAGTATTTAGAAATAGAAAATAATTTAAATTCCAAAACAGAGTTTATTCACGGTGTGTTTCGTAGAAGGACTTGAAGAAAAAAAGTACAGTCACGCTAATTTTTGTATGGGTAGAAAGTAGACCTTTTTCCCGGTTAATTTTCACCAACAATTGAATTATTTGGTCGGTGACCCCCAACACAAATTTTTTTTTTCAAAATTTTCTATTTGAAATCTTTTACAAAAATACATATATTTGAAGTGATCTTTATCTTTATCTTCATATCGAAAAATTTGAAAAATTTTCTAAAATATTTCAAACTAGTCACAGAGCTAAGAAAACGAAGAATATTGCATAAAAATATCTTCTAATCTGGAAATTTATAAATCAGCAGGAAAATCCTGTCAGCAGTCTGTGATGGTGAAATTATCTGAAATTTTTCGAATTATCTGGAATAATTTGATTCCATTATGTATGTATGTATGGTTTCCCCATCGGTAGCAAGGTCCTGCCTATGGCTGTGTGGCTTGGCCTTCGAATTTCTTCTAGGGCTTCCACGGTCCGATGGTTCGTCGAAGGAAGGCATCCAACCCTCAGAAACCTACAATGGCTGGCTACCCGTGCCGCTTGTAATAATTTCTTTGGGTTATCCCCAGATGCATTCCTTCTTAAGATATATAATGAAATAATGAAAATTTATATGATATCTGTTGGAAAGGAAAATTATACAAAATATTGAATAAATATACAGTTGAATAGGGTAAAAAAAAATACTTCAATAAAAGGATACAGACCTGAAAGAAATTTTATGTTTATATTTATGCTAGACAATTTTAAACTATGTTGGAAAAAAATTAGTATTGCAAAAATAATCACACCCAGGGTAACTTCTCGTCGAATATTTACTAAAAAATTCCTTAGGGCATATAGTCTAAGTTACTGGCCCTTAATCCAGAACTGTCGCGGCGATCATCGATGCAATTTATGTTAAACCCGAATTTAACCTTCCAAAGCCGTTCGCAAAATTTCCGTACAAATCTATTTTAGATAAATTTGACCTGTAGTTTACGTATGTTCTCCTGGCCGCAAATATTGACCGATTTCGATAAATTTTAATTCATTGTATAGATAATTTATTCTAGTTTCTCAATATCGAAAAACTAAGTCGAAATATTTTACTAGATCACCAGTAGCTGATTCCGAATGAAAAAAGTCCCGAAAAAGAGCTCTTTTTAGAATGCTTATAACTTGTGACAGATTCCAAATATTGCGCTGATTTTATAATATTTGAAATTGTCAAGAATAAATCTATGCATGGATGCATAAATTTTTGATGGTCCAAAGGAAGTTTTGACCGCTATCCCGGAACTTCCGGTAGAAAAAATTCTTACTTAAAAAAAGTCACCCAATTTTGGCTTTGCATTGTTGTATCTCGCTTACCAATGGAGCGATTCTCTGAATTCAAATTTTAGTTTTTTTTCTTTAACTTTATTATTATTTTCTTAGAACATAGTTGGTTCCTCAAAAATCTCAGTTGTTCAGTATATTGTAATGAAAATCACATCTTTTTTGTCATTTTTCAAACTCCCCCTCATGTCGGTGGGTTAACGGGATTTTGTTAGCGTGATTTCTCTAAAATTTGAACTCAAATTGGTCACTTTTTATATACCTAAAGATTCGTTAGAATCTCTTCTTTCGATGGACATACTTTTTGTGTGGTGTTTTTGGTGTTTTGAAAATTTGTAGCAACGTTTTTCGAATTTACTGAAAGCTGTCAGATTTCAACCAGTTTTGCCCACATTTTCAGCAGGTTGGTGTACAAATCTCGCACCCCTCAAGTAGCCGCGGGAGAAACAAATCCTTTAGCTCTCTTTTTGTCGCTCACCAAACCTACCACCCAACCCAGCAGCAGGAGGAATTGCCGTCTCGTTGCGTGATTTTTTCTTCGAGTTTTGATGGCTAGGGCAAATTTGTCCAACTCGCCAGCCGCGTGGTTTGTTGATTGATTGTGCTCATGCTGATACCTCTTTGCGTAGTAAATGTTTTGATTTTAAAATAGAGAAAGATTATTTCTCAAAATTGAAATAAACTTCTTGAATCTTTTTAGATATTTTATCATTAGAATTCTTCAGTGATACCTACATTTGTTTTGAATGTTATCATGGTTCTTTTCGTTTATTTCAAGCAGTGTCTACTGCAAGAGAAACAAAATCTATGATTTTAGTAACAAATATTATGAAATTTTATTCGGAAACTTCAATGAGAAATAAGCTTCTGAAATCTGAATCTGAAATATGAATCTGAATTCTGAATCTGAAATCTGAATCTGCAATCAGAATCTGAAATCTGAATCTGAAATCTGAATCTGAAATCTGAATCTGAAATCTGAATCTGAAATCTGAATCTGAATCTGAAATCTGAATCTGAAATCTGAATCTGAAATCTGAATCTGAAATCTGAATCTGAAATCTGAATCTGAAATCTGAATCTGAAATCTGAATCTGAATCTGAAATCTGAATCTGAAATCTGAATCTGAAATCTGAATCTGAAATCTGAATCTGAAATCTGACTCTGAAATCTGAATCTGAAATCTGAATCTGAAATCTGAATCTGAAATCTGAATCTGAAATCTGAATCTGAAATCTGAATCTGAAATCTGAATCTGAAATCTGAATCTGAAATCTGAATCTGAAATCTGAATCTGAAATCTGAATCTGAAATCTGAATCTGAAATCTGAATCTGAATTCTGAATCTGAAATCTGAATCTGAAATCTGAATCTGAAATCTGAATCTGAAATCTGAATCTGAAATCTGAATCTGAAATCTGAATCTGAAATCTGAATCTGAAATCTGAATCTGAAATCTGAATCTGAAATCTGAATCTGAAATCTGAATCTGAAATCTGAATCTGAAATCTAAATCTGAAATCTGAATCTGAAATCTGAATCTGAAATCTGAATCTGAAATCTGAATCTGAAATCTGAATCTGAAATCTGAATCTGAAATCTGAATCTGAAATCTGAATCTGAAATCTGAATCTGAAATCTGAATCTGAAATCTGAATCTGAAATCTGAATCTGAAATCTGCATCTGAAATCTGAATCTGAAATCTGAATCTGAAATCTGAATCTGAAATCTGAATCTGAAATCTGAATCTGAAATCTGAATCTGAAATCTGAATCTGAAATCTGAATCTGAAATCTGAATCTGAAATCTGAATCTGAGATCTGAATCTGAAATCTGAATCTGAAATCTGAATCTGAATCTGAAATCTGAATCTGAAATCTGAATCTGAAATCTGAAATCTGAATCTGAAATCTGAATCTGAAATCTAAATCTGAATCTGAAATCTGAATCTGAAATCTGAATCTGAAATCTAAATCTGAAATTTGAATCTGAAATCTGAATCTGAAATCTGAATATGAATTTTGAAATCTGAATCTGAGATCTGAATTCTGAATCTGAAATCTGAATCTGAAACCTGAATCTGAAATCTGAATCTGAAATCTGAATCTGAAATCTGAAATCTGAATCTGAAATCTGAATCTGAAATCTGAATCTGAAATCTGAATCTGAAATCTGAATCTGAAATCTGAATCTGAAATCTGAATCTGAAATCTGAATCTGAAATCTGGATCTAAAATCTGAAATCTGTAATCTGAATCTGAATCTGGAATCATGGACGTGAACTTTAGAAGAACATCCATTAAAATATTTATAATATAAAATATCAAAAAAGATTCAAGAAATACCTACAACAATAAAACATTCATTTCGTTATCAGCATCAGCACAATCAATCAACAAACCACGCGGCGAGACGGCAGTTCCTCCTGCTGCTAGGTTAGGTGGTAGATTTGGTGAGCGACAAAAAGAGAGCTAAAAGATTTGTTTCTCCCGCGGCTACGTGAGGGGTGCGAGATTTGTACACCAACCTGCTGAAAATGTGGGCAAAACTGGTTGAAATCTGACAGCTTTCAGTAAATTCGAAAAACGTTGCTACAAATTTTCAAAACACCACACAAAAAGTATGTCCATCGAAAGAAGAGATTCTAACGAATCTTTAGGTATATAAAAAGTGACCAATTTGAGTTCAAATTTTAGAGAAATCACGCTAACAAAATCCCGTTAACCCACCGACATGAGGGGGAGTTTGAAAAATGACAAAAAAGATGTGATTTTCATTACAATATACTGAACAACTGAGATTTTTGAGGAACCAACTATGTTCTAAGAAAATAATAATAAAGTTAAAGAAAAAAAACTAAAATTTGAATTCAGAGAATCGCTCCATTGGTAAGCGAGATACAGCAATGCAAAGCCAAAATTGGGTGACTTTTTTAAGTAAGAATTTTTTCTACCGGAAGTTCCGGGATAGCGGTCAAAACTTCCTTTGGACCATCAAAAATTTATGCATCCATGCATAGATTTATTCTTGACCATTCCAAATATTATAAAATCAGCGCAATATTTGGAATCTGTCACAAGTTATAAGCATTCTAAAAAGAGCTCTTTTTCGGGACTTTTTTCATTCGGAATCAGCTACTGGTGATCTAGTAAAATATTTCGACTTAATTTTTCAATATTGAGAAACTAGAATAAATTATCTATACAATGAATTAAAATTTTTCGAAATCGGTCAATATTTGCGGCCAAGGGAACCTACGCAAACTCTCGGGTCATATAGACCCGAACAGCCTAATTACGGATTTTTTTGAGAAAGCACTTCCGGTGACCACAGGAAGTTGCCTGGTACTACAGATTGTGTATTTCGTGATTCCCCAGGGAGGTTTTTAAAATCAAATTTTTGCGATTTTTTCTCGAAGAGTTATGATGATTTGAATGTGCGCTTCGGGTCATATTGACCCGAACGACTTTGGAAGGTTAAGAGGTAATATTCTTCGAGATGCCTACTCATGAAAAGGTTCCAACCAGATTCCAATTGATTTTTACAGATGAATTTGTGTAAAATATCATGATTTTGAAAAGGTTTAGCTTCTGTGGTAAAACTAATAGATCAATACATGGCTGAAAAAAATGTGCAAAGATAAAAATTATATTTTATCACAAAGTAAGAGTATTTCTTGTCATCAACGATAAATTATTTTTTAATATTTTTACATTAAATATTATAACAACACCTTCATTTCCTCCATAGAAAGTTTTTCGATCAAATCAATAGTTTTTAAAATACAGAGGTTTGAAACTGCCCGGATACTAAATGATCATAGCCTTAAAATTTAATTGTAATGTTTTTAGGATTTTGTTTAAATGGATGAATCTAGTCCAAAACTGTAAAAAACTTGAAATTATCAAAAAAAAAAAATGCATTTCTATCTTTTTGTCGATCATAAATTTACAAAAAATCAACAGTTTTGTTGTCATAAGTGAATTGAAATTGATTGATCGCGAACTAGCCTGAAACGCGTTAGATTCATCATGTTTTATTCTTACCATACTTATTTTAGTTATTCTACGGAACACTGCAGTCCTTTTCTATTATTTATAAAAACATTAATGAATGTAACAGGAAAAAAAATCATAATTTCTTCGATTCTATACCAGTTTTGGTAAAAACCTCTTGAAATCATAACTTTGAATTAACCATAGAAATCCATAAAAACTAAAAAAAATGAAAGTGCCTAAATCTGGTCTCAAACTGTCGATGAAATTGAAACTTCTCCTGAAAAAAAAGTTTTTCATCTTTAATTCATTTATTCAAAATTATCAACAGTATATAAAGTCTTTCGCAAAAATGAAGCTCGGAAGATTGATAGAAAATTTATTCACCTTCAATATGAGGAAAAGTTATTTGAAGTTGTTTGTTTGTTTGTTTGTTGTTTATTTATTGTTGCAATTTAAGATAACAATCTTTTCAATCACTGCAATTGGTTTTACTGGGATTTGCAATGATTCTAGCTAAACTTCTCTACTTTTATCTTATTCTAACCTCTCTTTTAAACACGTTAATGTTACAATTCATCTTGATTTCATCAGATAACTGGTTCCATTAAACAATTGATTTTTTTGTAGCCGAAGATGTACGGATTTTAGTGCAATTAAGTACTTTTACTTTTAACTAAATTTTATATTTTAAATTCTATTGAAAACTGGTCTGCTGAGATGTTTTCGAATTTTGATCTTTGGCAAAAGAAATTGAGAAATACTAAAATGAGTGGTACCTATCATCAAACCATTTTTTTTTTCTGAAATGCATATTTCTATGCATCTAAGCATACAAATATTGTGGAATTAATTCAAAAAACAAGGCTGAAAAAAAAGATTTTTTTTTTAAATATTTCGTTGGAAACCTATCAAATGATGTTGGACTGTTCTTTTTCATTTATCCCTAAATTTCATTAAACCAGAAATAATTTTCCTAGATCTTCACATATAAATGAAAGTTTAGATTACATTTAAATAACACCAATTAAAACTAGAATATTCCAAATAATAAATTTCAAATAAAATGTTCAATGAACATTGTTCATGTAAAAAAAAGTTTTCGAATCCAAACCACTAATCTTTCTAAGCGTTGATATATTTTTATGTTTCAGAACGACAAAAACTTGAAAAGAAAAAAACAAATTTTTAAAGCTAAAGATTGCAATTCCATTGCACTGGAATAATTTTTTATGATTGAAAATTTATAAAAATAGACTATAAATCTTTTAAAAAAACCGTATGGAGACTCACCGACCAATTATTTTAATTTTGCCTGGAAATGACTCAGAAAAGGGTAAATTTTCAATTTCTGAAAAATATAAAGAAACAGTTTTTTTTCTTTTAAACATCTTCTAGAAACACACCATGTTTTGACACTATGACCGATAAAATTGATAACTTCTTGTTGCAATAAGGTGCTCCGGGCTAAGTGGGGTCGGTTTTTTGTATAGTTCAACTTTTTAAAGTCATTAAAAACCAGAGGTGGATCCATTTTGATGAAATTTCGTTTTATGTGATGCAGAACCTGTTCTTTGCAAACGCTGAAGAGATGAGCTGGATAAATGTAATGCCAGAAAAATTATCACGTAATTTGTTCAGAATTGCTGGTGTCTTCATCTGTGATCCTATCGGGGGGAGGTGATCTTCAAGCGGGAAAAAACCCGTAAAAAAAGTGCATGAAAACTTTCGAACTTCTTTAAAAATTCATAGCTTTTTCTAGTTGGAAAACCCTTGAATTTTCAAAATTTTCCACTCTGTGAGAAATCAGTTTGGTTTTTAGAGGGTTAAGAAAAGTAAAATTCATTTTTTTTTCGTGAAGTAATTAATTAAAAAAAGACACGTAGATATGTTTATTGCCTGGTAAACATGGTTTTAAAAGAAAACTTAAGAACTTTAAAATGAAGCGATTCAATTAGAATTTTTGTGATAACCTTTGAATAAATTAAAATTTTATACTTCATGATACACAAACTCACTAAACAGTTTTTAATAAGATTATGAATTTAAATTTAAAAATCACTTTCTAAATATTTCTTCATAATTCTTTCATATGAGAACCATTCAAAAGAAAGAATTATAACTATTAAGTTTATTTAGAATTTCAGAGACAAAAAAGCGTAGTTAGTATTGAATACTAACGCTGTGTTAATATCAAGAAATAAGTACTTTGGCAGTTCCTCAGCAGGTTTTACAATAATAATATCAATCTCACTTTTTTTCATTCGAATATTTCTCGGCAACGAGACAACCCCTCGATAGATCTTGGAGTGAATTTTGACCAAATAGGCTGGGTTTCAAGATTCACACCAATCATATCGTCGATATTGTTTCCAGATCATTCACACTATGAAAATAAAAATTGAAAGATATAATCCAGATTTAGATTTCATAAAAAAGTTGATAAGGTTTTTTTAACTGTCCCTGAGGAATAGTCTAGTTTATGCCAACGTCCGTTCATGGTGTTAAGTATTCTATTTTTGGTTATTTCGATCTAGTATTTCAAGCAAACAGCTTTCTCTATGAAATTAACAAAGTTTCGATAATTTTAGGTGGTGGTGGTTAAGAGTCTAATTTAAAGTTTGTTAACTCAAAAAGAAAGTTGTTTGTTTGAAATACAAGACTGAAAACAACCAAAAATAGAATACTAAAGCAAAGTGTATCCTACACAAGAAAACTACATATTTGCTGTACATGTAAGGTAAGGTTGCCAGAATTTTTGAAGCACGCAGCCGGGCTGAACAAATCTGAGCTATTTCATCTAGAAACCTGCCATCCAGCCGTTTGATTTCAGAACTGTTGACCAAAAACCCGGGCAATATCAGAGTAAATGTCATCAATACCCAAGAATAACTTAACAAAAACTAAGAAAAAAAAATATTAAAAAATGTTTTTTTTGAAATAAAACTCATCAGATATTTTTTAAATTGAATTTCGGCTTCCAAAAACCTGTTATGCTTATTTTTTAAAAACTAGTTCAAAAAAATTCACATAAATTAAAACAATTACAACACAATTAGTTCATTTTCGATATTATTAAGCAAACAATGTCAATGAATCCGGCAAAGTCTGGTCTTTTTTCAATGAAATCCAGGCAACCGGGCCTGACCGGACTTTTTTCCAAATTTTGTGTTAAATATCCGGACAAATCTAGATATCTTATGTATATGCGCATATATAAAAACGAACAAACGATTTCAAGTCTTCTTATTATCTTTTAGGATTTTAATTTAGGATTCAGATTTTGCCTTAATTTTCTAGTATCAGAGATACAATGCATTTGAAAATAAATGTGATCCTGCAATTTTTTTCGATAATTTAATTGTTAAATACCCATAACTTTTTCCAAGATTTAAATTTATTTAACACTTTTGTTGAAGACTGCTAACATCATTTCGGTTTGAAATATCATTAAATTTCTGGATTTTGACTGGAAGAAATCCAAAAAAGATAGTTTATGAAAATTTTTCTCAGAAGTCAAAATTACTTGTAGTCATCGAAAAAGTTGACCATTGACTCAAAACTTTTATTTTCCTTTTCTTTGTTATGGTTTTTCAAAAAAAAAAAAAATGCACAAATTTATTGAATATATTTTTAAATATTAGCCACAAATCTCATAAACGAGAGCTGAGATAATGAATTTAAATGTGAATTTGAAATAGCACTACAAAATCAGCTCTAACAATTTTTGAACCTAGGAAATATGAAATTTTTCTTTTCCATGTGTTTTCGGAAATTGATATTCAATTTCATGGTTATCAACTACGCAAGACCAAAAATCCCAATTTTCTGTAATGTAAAGAATGTAAGAGCGAAGTTTGTAAAGGTTTGGGTTGCTGATTCAGAATATTTTTCAATTTTTTTTATCAGCATTTGTTTTTAGATGACCTTTGAAAAAAGTATAAATTCATTAAATAAATTTGCAAGGTGTTTTTGCAAATTTGTTGACCATCAAAAATGTTTGATAATATTTATTAAAACTAAATAAACAACTTTTCTCAACACTGCGAGTGATTTTGACATTTGAGAAAAAAGTTGTTGAAGTAATTTTCTCGTTATTTTGTCCAAATCTAATCGCAATATTTAAAATAAAATCTTTAAAGTTTCGTTGTGCTAACCTTGCGCTGATATGAAGAAGATGATATAAAATTGATAATTTAAACATTTGTTTCAATTTTTTGCTATTCAACAAACAATGAATTATTTTCATTTACGAAATGACATTTATAACGAGCTATTTATCAATGAACTCATAAGTCGATATGTGTTTAATTCCCTGGTATATAAAATAAGAATATCATCGTTTGATCAACATTTTGGGCATAGTTAATTATAGATTCGAATACTGAAGTTGTATCAAAGGATATCAATAAAAGCTGGTATAGAAATTTTGTTAGAAAAGTTTCAATTTCCTCTCTTATTTTAATTAAGTTCAATGGTATCAAATTGGAGGAGAAAAGTAGTGCGCAACATTTCCCTCTCTCATAGAAAATAAACGTTTAGGAGCAAGTTCTAGGACCGCACCTGAGGATAAGTCGGGTCGGTTTAAAATTTTCAACAAACTTGTGTTTTGTTGATAAAATACGTCCTTTTATATATTAAACAGTTTTAATTAAAAAATTAACAAGGCATTTTTTAATGATTGTTGCAATTTAGCAAATTTCAGCAACAATTTTAAACTTTTCCTTGACAAACAAGTACTTTTCCCAACTTTGTATCTTCCGCGTGCTAAATACAGCTTAATTGTATTTGATGATGGAAAGAAAATAAGAAAAATGTGTAAACATCAAGTTTGAAAAAAGCCGCCCCCACTTACTCCAGGGTTTGGAGACAAATTTTTGTATTTACGATAAAATCTCTTTTTCTTAATTTTCAATCACAGTTTCTTTTCCAAACTTATTATTCCGAATGTGAGGATTGTTTCAGTTTAGAATTTGTGGTCAAGAGTCAGCTAGTTTACGAGAAATTAGCAATTCCAAATCAAGCACAACAACTCGACATCGTAGTTCAACATTAGAATCAAACAGAAAGTCGCCCTAAACATCCTTTTTTTCCAACCAAATCGTATCTTTTTACTGGTTATTGGATAGATCAAAAGTAAATTTAATATTCTGCATCAAAAGTTTGAACAAATAAGGCTCAGTAATTGTTTTAATCGTCGTCGCTCCACTTACCCCGGTGTACAATAATTAATGAAAAAAATCACTATCGATAAATAGAGAATCTTCTGTTTTCATGCAAAGCTACATTTTCAGTTGCCTGTAGGGTAATAAAGCCATTACACTGGATTCCATCCCAGTAGCTTGGCAAGTGCGGATGTATTTTTGTTTCGCTATTTATCGGGTGCTTTACATAAAAGTGAACCAAAAGTTGGAAGTTTCCACAAGCAGTTATCCTGCATCATTCGGTCGTCAATTGCCGAATCAATTAAGCAACAGAAGTGACAAGCTGTGTTTCCCCCGGCAGCGCTGGTGCGCAATCCCCACATCTGGCTGGAACATCAGGCTGTCTTGTCGTCATCATCAGCACCAGGACCATCAGCAGAGGAGTGCAAATTGTTTCCTCCCAATTATTCCGGGTTTGATTACTGTTTGGGTGGTTGTCCGATAGATCCGGTATTAATGGCCGTGACCGGATAACGGAAGCATTGCACGAGTCTGAATCCGATTGGTCATTCTCTCCCGGTGAATCGAGCCATCATCTATCAACCGAGGAAAAATCATTGCCGTCGTCATCGCCAGGGCCGGCTGCGATCAACGAAAGAAAACGTGGTTGTGTACCGAAGAAAAAAAAAAAACACTCAAGAAAATTAGCTCGTTAAGAAGTGCTTGGAAAAAATTGTAAGTTCTTCTTCTTTATTTTTCTCTTTTCTTTTTACTATCTTTTTCTCTATAATTCGAACATTGTTTGCTTCGTTCATATTTTTAACATTTGACATTCGGGTTCGTGTGAAGAAATATGAACGAAGGCGGGGGGTCAATCCCCTCAACTGAGGATGAGGAGGATAGCGTCTATGAGGATGAGGAGCATTTAGAGGATTCGGTTGTTGCGGGTCCTTCTAATGAATTTCATTCTCCAATGGATGTTAATTCTGAGTCATCCTCAGTTGAAAGTAAAGCTACCCGACTCCGAGTCTACACTGAGAGCTCTACTTTCACTGGTCCTTGGGTGGTTTTTATCCGGCCCAAAAAAAATGGAAAGCAATTGAATGTGGTTCAGATCACAAGAGATCTGGCGAGATGGTCCTCCGTAACCTGCATTAAAAAGGTGCGACCTAACAAATTGCGAGTCGAAGTAGCTAACCGGAAATCCGCAAATGAAATTGCTGCCAGCAATTTCATAAACTTAGAGTACCACGTGTACATTCCGTCTCGAGACGTAGAGATCGAGGGCGTGATTACTGAAATGAGTCTGAAGGCAGAGTACGTGAAATCCAACGGCGTTGGTAAGTTCAAGAGCCTCGATTCGGCTTCGGTCGAAATCTTGGATTGCCGCCAACTCAGAACTGCCATCGTCGTAAATGGAGTCAAAGGGTACTCACCTTCAGGTTCATTTCGTGTGACCTTTGCGGGTACCGCCCTCCCTCATTATGTCTTGATTGACGGAATATTGAGGCTGCCTGTGCGACTCTTTGTTCCTCGCCCAATGGATTGCAAAAATTGCAATAAGTTGGGACACACTGCGTCGCACTGTTGTAACAAGCCACGGTGGCCCAAATGCGGGGAGAATCATGGGGCTGGAGCGTGCTCAGCAATAGAGCAGAAATGTGTTTATTGCGGGGGCTCACCCCATGATATCTCCTCGTGCGAGGAATATAAGAGTCGCTGGGATAGCCAAAAGCGCTCTTTGAAGGAACGGTCAAAACGGTCGTATGCCGCTATATTGAAGAGCGCGGCGCCCCCTATCCAATCTCATTCGAGTAACATTTTTTCTGCGCTGTCAGTTGACAATGGAGAATCAGATGCTACCGACGAAGATCATCCTGTCATTTTTGTAGCTAATTCGCGAAAACGCTCAAGACCAGCACCAAAGAGCCCCAAAATCCCAACAAAAATTCCAACATTTTGCCCCTCAATTGGTGTTAAGCCAAAACTGACATCTATAGTGAAAGAAAAACAAGTCCCTCCCGGGTTCCGTATTAATATGACCCCACAGAATACACCAGATATTGCGAGAGCTTCTAAGTCTGCTTCTCCTAACGTAATCTTACCAGAATCAACTTCTCAATCTGGAATTTTCAAATTATCTGACATTTTAAATGGGATCTTCACCTTTTTAAACGTTTCGGAATCAATAAAAAACATTGTTACCTCTATGCTTCCGGTATTAAAGACATTTTTAATGCAATTGATGCAAACTTGGCCCCTTCTTTCAGTGTTTATCTCTCTCGATGGCTAATTTACGCCCAGAGGTCGGAGATATCACTGTTTTACAGTGGAATTGTCGTAGTCTCATTCCTAAACTGGATCCGTTCAAATTTCTTCTTCATGAAACTAGTTGCGATATTTTTGCCCTTTCAGAAACATGGCTTTCTTCTCAATCAAACATCTCATTACACGATTTTAACATTATCCGTTTGGATCGCAACGATTCTTATGGAGGGGTGCTTTTGGGGATCAATAAGCGCCACTCTTTTTATAGAATCCATCTCCCTTTATCAGGAGGAATTGAAGCTGTTGCATGCCATACAACTATAAGAGGTAAGGATTTATGTGTTGTCAGTTTGTACTGGCCTCATAGAGTTGCAGTGGATCGAAGTAACCTAGAGGACCTGTGCTCAGTGCTCCCTGAGCCAAGGTTGATCCTGGGTGACTTCAATTCACATGGAACTGTTTGGGGGGAGCAAATTGATGATAGACGTTCTTATCTTATTTATGGCATTTGTGACAGTTTCAATTTAACAGTTTTGAACACGGGTGAAAAAACACGGGTGCCTAAACCTCCTGCAAGACAAAGTGCAATTGACCTCTCACTCTGCTCAAATTCACTATCATTGGATTGCCAGTGGAAGGTAATCCCTGATCCCAATGGTAGTGACCATTTACCTATCAAAATTACCATCACCAATGGGGTCAATACTTCAAATTCAACAAATATGGAATATGATCTCACAAGACACATCGACTGGAAAAAGTTTTCGGACACAATTAATTCAGCTATCAACTCCATGGAGGTTTAACCTCCGTTGGAGGAATATAACTTTATTTCTCGTTTGATTTTCGACTGTGCGGTTGGTGCTCAAACGAAACCCATCCTAGATCCATCTGTTCGTCGAAGGCCTCCCAACCCATGGTGGGACAGTCAGTGTACCAAACTTTACGTGGACAAATCGAACGCCTTTAAAGTTTTTCGAAAATACGGAACCCTGGATAACTTTAACACGTATTTTTCCCTTGAGCAGCAATTTAAAAACCTGATTAAGGGGAAAAAACGTGCGCATTGGCGTAATTTTGTGGGTGGTTTGTCGAGGGAAACATCCTTAAGCACTTTATGGAATGTAGCACGGAGCATGCGTAATCGTTCTTCCACGAACGAAAGTGAAGAACATTCGCATAAATGGATATTCAATTTCGCTCGGAAAATTTGTCCAGATTCCACACCTGTGCAAAAAATCATAAGAAGTGTGCCACCGAATAGATGCGATCTAGATTGCGGCTTTTCGATGGTAGAATTCTCACTTGCTCTCCTTTCTTGTAACAACACAGCTCCGGGAATTGATAAAATAAAATTCAACTTGTTGAAAAACCTTCCGGATGCCGCCAAATATCGCTTGTTGAATTTATTTAATCAATTCTTGGAGCATAACATTGTTCCCGAAGATTGGAGACAAGTGAGAGTTATTGCTATCCGAAAACCTGGGAAACCTGCGTCCGATTTTAATTCATACCGTCCAATAGCGATGTTGTCTTGCATTCGGAAATTGATGGAGAAAATGATTTTGTTTCGTTTGGATAAATGGGTAGAAACAAATGGCCTCCTTTCAGATACTCAATTTGGATTTCGAAGGGGCAAGGGAACAAACGATTGTCTTGCTTTGCTGTCTTCAGAGATACAAATGGCGTACGCAAAACGTGAGCAAATGGCTTCAGTGTTTCTAGACATAAAGGGAGCTTTTGATGCAGTCTCAATAGAGGTGTTGTCAGACAAGTTGCACTCCCGAGGTCTGCCTCCTCTATTGAACAACATCTTATACAGCTTGTTTTGTGAGAAACATCTGAATTTTGCTCACGGTGATATTGCAGTTAGAAGAACCTCTTACATGGGCCTCCCGCAGGGTTCATGTTTGAGTCCACTTTTGTACAACTTTTACGTAAGTGACATCGACAGTTGTCTCTCTGAAGGCTGCACTCTAAGACAACTTGCAGATGACGGCGTGGTATCTGTAACAGGATCTACTGAGTCTCATCTGCACAGACCTTTACAAGATACTTTAGACAGATTGTCAACCTGGGCTTTGGGGCTTGGGATTGAGTTTTCTCCACAGAAAACGGAGATGGTTGTTTTCTCTAAAAAACGTAGACCTGCTCAGCCTAAGCTTCAACTCCTAGGCAGGACGATCATTCAATCGAGGTGTTTTAAAGTATCTTGGGGTTTGGTTTGATTCCAAGTGCACCTGGAGAGCCCAAATTGAGTATTTGAAAGGAAAATGCCAATAAAGAATCAATTTTCTCCGATCAATCACTGGCACCTGTTGGGGAGCTCACCCAGAAGATCTTTTAAAATTGTATCGAACAACTATTCTCTCAGTGATGGAATATGGTAGCTTCTGTTTCCAGTCGGCTGCCAAAACTCATCTCATAAAACTCCAGCGTATCCAATACCGTTGTCTTCGCATCGCTTTGGGTTGTATGCCCTCAACGCACAACATGAGTCTTGAAGTTTTGGCAGGAATACTCCCACTAAAAGATCGATTTAATTTATTATCACTCCGATTCCTCATCAGGTGTGAGGTCTTGAACCCATTGGTGATTGTAAATTTCGAAAGACTACTTGAGCAAAATTTTCAAACCAGATTTATGTCTATATACCATGTCTTCATGTCCATGCAGGTAAATCCTTCTTCGTATTCTCCAACTCGTGTTTACATCCCAGACTACGACAACTCTTCTGTCCAGTTTGATTTGTCTATTCAGCAAGAAATTCGTGGAATACCGGACTCCCACCGCCCACTTCTGATTCCCAGAATTTTCGATGCTAAATATAGACACGTCGATGCTGATAAAATGTACTTTACCGATGGTTCACTAATAGAGGAATCAACAGGATTTGGAGTGTTTAACGAAATGTTCAGCGCATCTTATAATCTCCAGTCACCATGCTCTGTGTATATAGCAGAGTTAGCAGCAATGTTTTGGGCTTTGGACACCATCGCTTCACGGCCTGCGGGACACTACTATATCGTAACAGATAGTCTCAGCTCTGTTGAAGCAATCCGCTCAATAAGACCGGGAAAGCACTCACCATACTTCCTTGAGAAGATACGGGATATTTTGAGTGCTTTAACAAGACGTCGCTTTTCCATCACCTTTGTTTGGGTTCCCTCTCATTGCTCGATAGTGGGTAATGAGAAGGCAGACTCTCTGGCAAAGGTGGGGGCGAAGGAAGGCGACACGTATCAGCGTGAGATTGTCTTCAACGAGTTTTTCTTTTTAGTTAGGAGAAATTCTCTTGTCAACTGGCAGCGCAAATGGGACGAGGATGAATTGGGTCGGTGGCTTCACTCGATTATCCCAAAGGTAAGCCTTAAACCCTGGTTTAATAGATTGAACTTGAGTCGGGATTTTATTTGTATATTTTCCCGTCTCATGTCCAATCATTATTTCTAGACGCGGTACTCTATCGTTTTGACATTGCTGGCAGCAATTTGTGTAGTTGCGGCCAAGGTTACCATGACATTGAGCATATTGTCTGGTCGTGTGAGGTCCATCTTGTCGCCAGAACGAATTTAATAGACTCCCTTCGGGCCCGAGGAAAACCACCTAACGTTCCAGTGAGAGACGTGCTAGCTGTGCTAGACTTGGACTACATGTTCGAAATTTACCTCTTTCTAAAAGCTATCGATCTCCGCCTATAATTCTTTTTATTTTCATATTTCCCTTTCTATCATCTTTTTCTTTAAACTCAAAGTGTTAAGCTAAGCAAACAATTGTAAAAACAAAAACGAGTTTGGCTCCTTAAAACCTGAAGGTATGAGCCGGTTTCAAATAAAGAATTATATAAAAAAAAAAGCCATTACACAGTGAAAAGTTTTGACCCAAAATTTTATTGACAGCGGTAACTTCAAGTACCTTAAATAATATTTGTTTTACGTGAAACTTTCTCAGAAATTCAAAGCATTCGTCGAATTTTATTGGAGCCACCTGAGGGAAGTGGTATTTGATCTAAATGATCCAGAAATATTACCATATTTCCTTTAAATGTCCATTTAAAATAAAATTTCAAGTAACAACAATTAAAAAAAAACTGGGTTATAAGGGCCAAATTAAAATTAACACAGATGTCTCCTGTTGAACATGACGGCAGATTTCACTTGTTGAAAATAATTCTAGTAAGATAAGTTTTCTTATAGGTTCTCCAACCGGCGAACATTTTGAGATTTGGAGTTCAAATATTCCCACTGTGTATTAGGCCGGTCCCTAAAGATTAAGCTGTCATCAAATAGCGAAACCTTCATTAAGTGGAGCCTTTTAATCTGCTATCTCATTGAAAACTTAGTAATGAAAAAATTTTGACTATTAAAATTTAGAGAAATAACTGACGATTAATGAATAAGGCTTCTTATGTGAGACTTCGACTTTAGAGTGATTTATAACTCCATGATCAGCCCATTGTAAAGGAACTAAATTTTATAGCAGTTTTACGATTGCGGAGCAATCGAAACTCCATAAACGATAAGTTTGAGTTGTTTGTTGTTCTAAGTCATAGGTCGTCCTGTAACAGTTTAACCTAAATTAAGTAACAATATTCTACGATCTGCATTAATTGTTCAACTTAAAACCTGAACTGAAGATGAAAGTCGTTGTGAAACATCCCGCTGGCAACGTCTCGCTGAATATCAATCCGACTGATACGATCGAGCGGGTTAAGGAATGTCTCCATGAAAAAATTGGTCTCCCGACTAACCAAATGAGGCTGAAGCATAATGGAGTCGAGCTCAAGGAACACTGCCAAGTTAATGAGTACAACATCCGTGAAAATGATATATTAATGGTTATTTTTGTGCTGAAACCAATGCAATGAAAAACAAAAATGTAAGAATTGTTAAATTAAATCTATGTAAGACAATTGAAAAAAAAATATGAAAGTACCAATGTATCAATCAATCTTTTTCTCCTAAAAATGTCATGTCAATAGATCCGAATTTCTATCGTTGGGTGTTTATGAAAAATAAAAATCTAAGAATATAACAAAATAAATAATTTTTCAATCATCGGAAAGCTAACAAGATCACTTTATTTACATTAATTGACATCACATTTTATCACCACTCTAAAGCTCCATAACAACTCGGACGAAATCATTATCCACGATATTGCACTCTTCCGCAGTTTTGTCATTTTCGATTTTTCGTCCATTGTGCCAGAGATGCATTTGTTCAGCCGGTAGGCCCGATTTGGATTCAATGATCAGCTTCATCTGGCTGACGGTGAACTTTGGGTGAATGTAAAGCTGAAATTGGCCATCGATATAGGTGACGGTAATTTGCATTTTGTTATAAAAGTGATAAACCAACTGGAAGCTAATAATCTCGTAATGGCGAGTTTTTAAAAAATGCTTTTGAACTTGTTCCAACACTTTCTCTGTGAACAAACTTTCGAAAACATCAATGACTATTTGACATTCGACATTCGACGTTCGATTTAATTCTGACAGTTGATCGGTTGATGAAAAACTTTGATCAACCATAATATTTTTATGGTTCCTATCTTTTTATGGGAAAAATTATATTTGAATAATCTTTATCTAATGCTCAAATTGTTATTTGTTACGTGCAGCCGTGTTTGGCTGTTCAAATCATAAATAGAGCAAAATTTTGTTGTGAGCAGGGGATGAAAAAAACTTCTCCAAAAAGATTTATTGAGTTCCAGTTCATTAGTTGCATGATATTTGAGGAATTTTATTACGTGCAAATACGTGCAAAAATTAATGGTAACAAAACGATCAAATCATTTTTTTAATTGGCACGTGAAACTGATCAGTGTCTTACTTGAAAATTTTCAAACTTGATTTTGGAGTCTCTCGAATCGCTTAATGGTTAAATATATGACCAGAAGAAACGCAAAAAGAGAGTTTTCCTTAAAAAAAGTGCATCACTTTCATCTGGGAATAACTTTTGAATGAGTGATCCAGGATGGAAATTTATCGTGAAAAAATTAATCACGAAGATACTATAAGCGATAGAAAAATAAAGTCTTCAGCGAAAGTGCTCATCAAGTCATGCGCTTTGGTAATCTTAGATCAAATCTAGAGTTTGTTTTGATTAGGTCGTATAAACCAATATAAGCAAAATTGAGTTATTTGCTGCAAACCATTCATAAACATGTATTAAATCCTTGGTAAAAAATTGGTTTCAATTTATCATTAAATAATTTTTACACAATGATTTGAAATTAGGACGCATGATGACTTTCTCATTTTCGATTGCAATATGGTTTTTACGACTTTTTGCACTGCACTGGATTAGCGTGCAAAACAAAGGTCGCAAAAAACAGTTCGGCCTGTTGGTTCTTGCGACATAATGCATTTTCATCAGAAAATGCTACGGTGAGTGTAAAAAGTTAAAAATTTTCAATGAAATTAGTTACCAATGGTGAATCTAGGTATTTTAGGAGAAATGGTTCCATTTTTATGCTGGGTAAGTTGAATGAACGACAGTTTCATCGCTAAACAAATTTTTAATTTGATATTTTGTTATCGCAGCTGCAACAGCTTTGGAAAAGTTTTCGTAATAGAACGGTTAGATTAATAGTAACAAGCAATATACATCCGGATGGAAACCTGATGGACAGTTCCTTGCAGTACCGATATTAGGATGCTGCAGCGATGGAGAAAAGATTGCTTCGCTGGAAGCGGTAAAGATTTGGACAAGGCCCGCTCTATATATACAATTGTTGTGCAATTCAAATGAAAATTTTGTAGAGCGCATATCACCTGCAGGGATCCGGACAACACCCCAAGGATTCAAACGTAAGTCCTCTTTCTATTATGTTATTTTTTGGGGTGCTTGGATAATTTGCACATATGAAGATTCCTCCCAAATCACTTGCCAATAATGAAGCAACTTTCTAGAAAGTAGTATTATGTTAGAACTTAAGTAATTGGAGCTAGTGAGCAGGAATAAGCGAAGTTTAAGATAAAACAAATCAAATTTTAAGATAAATTTTATCTTCTTGAAAAACGACGTTTACGCCAAACACGTAATGCAAAAGGTTGTAATTGCATTATTATACGAACAACTAAATTAAAACATTAGTTGAATACACTAGTATATTTCGTATCAATTTTTTAATTTCATACACAATTTTCAGACAATTCTGAGTCATATTTCAAATATAAGGATTAAAATTGTGGTGTAAAACTTTAGCAGCTGTTTTCTCGCAACGCCTCAGGTGGTTCATACGACCTAATCAAAACAAACTCTAGAAATATTAGGGCGATTGTGACATGAAAACTTTTTTCCTGAGAACAAATAGAGCAAAACTGTCAAAGTTGTAGCCAACGGTTTTTGAGGTAACTATACCCGAGACACTAAATAAATATGACTATTCAGGGCCGTAGGAAGAACGTACCGTAGGGTTTGGAGACAATTTTTTTCCCTAAAACATTTTTGTTTGAACTATGCATACATAAAGAAAAGAAAAAAGTGTCTTGGTTCTATCAATTTATTCAGGTTAGAGTTATTTCACATATGAAGTTATTTATTTTGATTCCTCACTTTCGAAAATAAGTTAAAGAAGCTACCAAATTCTGCTTGAAGTTGGAAGAATATGTAAGAGATTTGGAAAGCTTAATTTCAAAGCAAAAATTTTTGTTTTGAATAAAATGAGCAAATTCAAAGCTAATTATTTTTACTCACACACAAAACCATTTCAAACATTGGTGAAATGTATCAAACATGGTTTGAGAGATATCAACTCTTGTATAAGCGATATCAGTTTAAGTTTGAAACTTTGTGTTTGAAGAGACTGCAATATAAATAATGTTAAAAATATATTTCTTGCTGGGTTTTCAAATTGACTCTGAGAGAGAGTTAAATTTTAATTTTGAATTAAGAATCTTTATTAGTGATTGTAAATTTATTTTCGGTGTATCGGTGAAAATGTTTTTTCTTGGAGATAAAATATCAGAATTGAAAATTGATAAAGATGGATAGAAATTAAGGAGAACATTTATAGACGTTGAAAAGAACAAAAGAGCATTTTCTCCTTACTTCTTTATCCATCTTTATCAATTTTCATTTCTGATATTCCTCCAAGAATGTACATTTTCACCGATATGCCGAAAATAAATTTACAAAAATTAAATAAATGGTGGTTAACTTATCATAAGAATCAAGAATGCAAAATTATGAAACTGCGATCTTTTGCAAATTGATTCCGTTCAAAAACTGAGTTTTGAATTTTAAGACGATTTTTAAATCAGAAATCCAGGTAATTATTTCTTTGAATTCTGATCCAAAAAGCAAAATTAGTATCCGAATCCTAAAGATATTGCCACTAATTTAAGTTTGAAATGCAAAACCAAGATTCGAAGGAAGATTTTGTCCAAACCTGTCAAAACCCGGGACAGTGATTTCAAAACTTTCCTCAAAATTCGGCCAATATTAAAGCAAAATTGTAAATTATTCATTAAAAATCATCATTTGAAGATTATATTAAATTTTTTTGTTAGGTTATGCAAATGAAGTGCAAATAAAATTCGGACAAAATCTGAGCAATCTGGCAAGTTTAGTCTAATCTTCTTAAAATTTGATATTCGGGACAAAATTTTTATCAACCAGTGAAAAATGTTTTGAAAATCTGTAGTAGAATTGTGTTCCTAGAGAAGATTTCAAGGGTTTGGGTGTAGTCCAGAGTCGAGATTGTTACTCTTGAATCATTTTAATCGTTTTCAAAAATGTTATTGATAAAACTTTTGCGACTGTTGTTTGTTAATTTTGGAAAAATTTTGGCTTTCAGTCAATTATTTAAGAAAAACAGCGTTTTCCTATTTCTTCCGACGTTTCGGCGTAATGTATTTTGCCTTCTTCAGGGTTTTACTGTAATTCGTGAGTGTAACAATAAAAGGTGTTGTGTAATATGATTTTTGTTTTACTTACTAGGGTGCTATTTCTTGCCAAAAATGTTGTGTCTCAACTCCTCTCCGTCCTGTTTTCTTAATTGTCCACATCAGCGAAAATTTGAATTTGTTTTTAACTGCTATCGGTAGTTACACTGTGTCACTGTCAACTGTGCTTTGTATACTGGATGTAGAATTGTTGGTTTCCTTGTTATCTTGTTTATTATGATGTTCTTTGTGTGCGTGTCTGTGAATGGAATGTTAAACTCCTACGTAAGTTGAATATAAATTCGATACATCAGTGCGTTTGTTAACAGATTTAGGTTCGTTGAAAATGTGTATCATCTAAAGGATGGGTAAACTTTTCTGTTTGTATGTGTGATCGAGTATTTTTACAGAACTTGAATCGAATTTATGTTGGTGGTCGACCACACATACAAACAAAAAAGTTTACCCATCTGTGTGAATGGATTAAATCGGCACTGCGTTATTCGTCACAAGCGTGTACGCAGTCAGTCAGTGAGTCGGCTAGCGAGCGAGCGAGTCGAGTAGCGTGTGTGATTCTCCCGGTAGTTCGTGAACAGTAGACTCTCTGGTTCTACTTCCGGGCTTCGGAGCTCCGGACCGGTCTGCACATTTGGCGACCGTGACCGGTAATTTCTTGTTAACCTTTTAAAACGAGAAATTAAAAAAAAAAAAGTCGAACCGTAAAAGGTAAACAAACGCGATGAACGATTCACGCTTAATTAATTTTCATCGAACCAGATTAAAAATCAAACAGTTTATTAATGAGCCGTTTTAGAAAAAACTGATAAATGAGTAAATGATGTGAAATGTATCTTGTGACAAGTTGAAGTGAAGGAAAAAGGAAAATATAGTGCCGTAGTTGATAAATTACTTTTAGTGAAAATAAACGGGTAATGAAATAACACCGAAACAAAAATCGATAAGAAAAATTAATTAAGCTGAAATAAGAATGAAAATAACAGATTAAGCGAGTCGAGAGGACAGCTTGATCATGTTCACAATTTCAAGCGAGTTGAGAGGACAGCTTGAAATTGAAAGGCGAGTTGAGAGGACAGCCTGAACGTATCGATAAAAATTTCAAGCGAGTTGAGAGGACAGCTTGAAATCGAAAGACGAGTTGAGAGGACAGCCTGAAAGTATCGATAAAAATTTCAAGCGAGTTGAGAGGACAGCTTGAAATTGAAAGGCGAGTTGAGAGGGCAGCCTGAAAGTATCGATAAAAATTTCAAGCGAGTTGAGAGGACAGCTTGGAATTGAAAGGCCAGTTGAGAGGACAGCTTGAAAGTATCGATAGAATTTTCAAGTTAGTTGAGAGGACAACTTGAAAACGAAAGGCGAGTTGAGAAGACAGCCTGAACGTATCAATAGAAACTTCATGCAAATTGAGAAGACAGCTTACAATTGAAATGCGAGATGAGAGAACAGCCTGAAAGTATCGATATTTGCAAACGGGTTGAGAGGATAGCTTGAAATTAGAAGGCGATATGAAGGAGAGTCTAAATGTTTTATCTTGTGGGGAATCAAGCAGCTTGAAAAAGAAATAATTGGAAATTGAGCGAGTCGAGAGGACATATCTTATCAAATTGATGATCAGAAATTTAAAGCGAGTCGAGAAGACAGCTTGGAATTTGTAAAAAAAAAGTTGGCCGAACTGGAATATCTTATCAAATTGAATATCAAGCGAGTTGAGAGAACAGCTTGAGATAAGATTTAATTATGAGTCGAGTCTGAAAGCTATCATATAAGGACAACCACAATATCATATAAATTTGAAAATCAAGCGAGTTAAGAAAACAGTTTAATAAAAGATTCAACTATGATGCAAGTCAAGAAGAAAGTTTGAAACTAGGAAAAGGCGTGTCGAGAGGAAGGCTTCAAGAAGCTTGAACTAAACAATCACAAATGTACACATTTAGGAGATAACAGCACAAATGTTTTTTTTATTTAATGTGAGTTGACAGGAATGCATTGATAAACAAAATTCGTAAAGACAGCTTCTTCATTTAAGGAATAAACTGGAGAGTGTCTTGAGAGGACAATTTTGGTGTCTGATCAAATAAATAATCAGGTGGGTCGAGAGAGCAGCATGAAAAAATAATTGAAAAGGGTTAGGCGAGTTTAGAGAAAGGCAAAAAAAAAATCCTGTCCGAATGGAAAGAAAGAACGTTTATTTCTTTGACAACTGCAGTTTCATTCAGGATGACTGACCAAATATTGTTTCCAGTACATTAGTTCGAATTTTGTCAAAAGCACAGAGAAGAAGTTCTATTACCAATACTTCATTCTATTACCAATACTTCATGCATTACTGTAAGAAACTATCTTTTCTAGGTGAGCACTGGAGGAAGATAAATTGGAACAAAATGCACTATTTATGGAAAATAAAATTGACCTTAATGAACAGAGAATAATGTGTGGTATTTCAGATTAAACAGTAATATTGAGTTTCTTGTTGATTTCAACATTTTATACAACGTGGTTTCTTGTTAATTCAGGGAGGCAATTAATTGAAATTCAGAAAAGATTCAGCCATAGGCAGTGTTATAGAAATTGTTATTTCAGTTTTGACATTGTTTGCATTTTTGGAACAATTGACGCTTAAGGCACAATTTTCCTGTATATTTAGATAACGTGCCGCTAAAAAGCCTACCCCTATTCTGAAGATAGGTAAGCATCGACAACGCACAAAAGCGTAAGCTCTTCATACCTACTTCTTATTTATTTATTGATAGGAAACATGGCGGAAGCCAAGAAGAGGAGTGTTCCTGAATCGGTATTTCAAATTGTTCTGTAACGTCTCCCTGTTTTCATTATCACATTTTATTAAAAATATTATAAAAAGAAACGATTTTATTACAGTCTATTGATAATTTTATTAATGTTATTTTGTTTGGGATAGGAGTGGGATGTGTGAATGGATTAAATTGGCACTGCGTTATTCGTCACAAGCGTGTACGCAGTCAGTCAGTGAGTCGGCTAGCGAGCGAGCGAGTCGAGTAGCGTGTGTGATTCTCCCGGTAGTTCGTGAACAGTAGACTCTCTGGTTCTACTTCCGGGCTTCGGAGCTCCGGACCGGTCTGCACACCATCTTTGAGATGATACACATTTTCAAGGAACCTAAACCTGTTAAAAAACGCACTGATGTAACGAATTCAAACTTAACTTACGCAGGAGTTTCACTGATGTGGACACTTAGGAAAACAGGAAGGAGAGAAGTTGAGACACAACATTTTTTGACAAGAAATAGCACCCTAGTAAGTAAAACAAAAATCATATTACACAACACCTTTCATTGTTACACTCACAAATTAGAGTAAAACCCTGAAGAAGGCGAAGTGCATTACGCCGAAACGTCGGAAGAAATAGAAAAACGCTGTTTTTCATAAATAAATTATCCAAAAAATTTTATTGGAAAATTGAAATTATGGGTTTGGAGAAGAACATTTTGCTTGGCAGTTTTGGACCTTCATGGGGGAGTTCAACCCCCAAACCCTCCCCCCCCCCCGTTCATACGGCCATGTGACTATTCTTAAGCGAGTTGTGATTTTTTAAATGTTGAAATATGTTGAAAAAATAAAATTCTGACTCTTTTGCAGTTTTGTGAATAAATTCATACAAGAAAAATGCCCTCAAAACATGTGTATAAAATTCCGAGAAATAGAAAAAAACTGCAAATTAAAAACAATCCAAAAATATCTACTTTTAAAACTCGTCCAAAATACTATGTTTTGAATTTTGAAAATCTTAAGATGCAAGAATGTGCCAAATTACGTCAACTTTCCGTCCCTCAAAAGCGAGACATCCCAAGTAACACAGATTAAGCCAATTAGCACTACGAAGTTTTATTACGGCAGTTTTTGTGCAGCTCGATTTATGACGGTTTAATTATGGTCATGCAAAATGCTTATATACTTGTTTTGACTATATTTTTTCAGATAGTTTTGAAAACGCTAATAAAGCTTTTATTAAATATACTGTTTTAGTTGTTTTGAAAGAGTTATGAGAGCATTCATAACTCTTTCATTGCAACTAAAACTGAATATTTAATAAAAGCTTTAATAGTGTTTTCAAAACTACAGTGAGCGAAATAAGAATAGCACCACTATGTGTTTTGCTTGTTAAAAGATGAATGATTGAAAATTACGGAAATTTTCTTCCACAGATTGTTCTGAATTGCTTAACGGATAAATCAAGCATAAGTTTACTTTTTTTGGACGTAGCAATTGGCGTTGAGGACCAAAAGTGTGGAAAAGGGGTGCGAAATAAGAATAGAACCACTTGAGTTTTTCCAACAAAACTAGATTATTTTCAAAAATTTACTGTGTGAAAGTAAATAATAATGCTTCTACGAGTTACTTGAATAGATAACTGTATTTTAGGAGTTTTCCAGAATTCCAAAGGTTTTCAAAGGTTTAAAAATGGGGGGTTTAAGAGATGCTCCTCTACAGGCCCGTGCAAAGGACCCGTCCATGGGGGGGGGGGGGGGGTTTCAAAATTCAAATTCAGATAAAACAATAAAAAAGGAAAGGGATTTCTTTCACCGTTTCTCACTCATGATTAACACACAAACTAAAAAAAAGGACAGACGAAAAAAAAATTTTTTTTTGAAACATATTACAATGAAAGTTTCAAATTTTCGGTAAGTCATGAAAGTAAGAAAGAAATTTGTTTAAAAAAAAATGCCATAACAAATTTAAAATAAACATTACAAAATACAAAGTTAAAAACAAATCAGAATTCTTAAATAAATGTCCAATCTGGTGCAAAACTTACCATTATTAGTTGTTAGGAAAATGAGAATAGTTTTTAATTTTTATTCATTTTAACTTAAAATTCTTTTCTTCATCTTCAACTGAAAATTTTATAAAAAATATTTAATAAATAATAAATATCAATAATAATAAATATTTAATCGCAATTTGAAATGTTAATTACCAATCACTGAAGAAGAAATGATTTAAAACAAAATTCGTTCAATGTTTGATGGTTCAATTAAATATGATAAAAAGTAGAATATATTTAGATTTATTTTCAAAGTACCAGTTATAGAAGCCAGAAATAATACCTTTTATAACGTAAAATTCTCCAGTTATCAATATAAACGGCTGAAAAAGTTAATTTTTGAATCTTAAATAATAACTTCTTGTTCAATCAATCTGAAAAAGAAATGCTGGGAAATGGGTAAAAACGTGAATAATGGATAAAAACTGATAAAAAATTTAAAATAAGGAGTTCAAAGTTTTGTTATTCATATTGAAAGCACAAATCAAAGTTAGTTGACACTGCGTATTAGTTTTAAAGTTGCTACTTCGAACATTTTTTCAAACTTTTTAGATTAATTTAAAAATAATGATCGACCCAAAAAACAAGATTTAATATAAAAAATATTAATAAAAAGTTTTTAAAAATTCAATCCCAGATTTTTAAGCTTTAAATTACAAGCTCTGAGTATTTTGTCACTTTCGATTGAAATACTGGCTCATAGAAAGAACAGAAGGTAGAAACTATGTTTTCTTATAAAAAATTTGGAGTTAAAGGCTTGTTTCAAGAAAACGAAAATTCAGAATTAAAAAACAAAGACAAATTTGTTAAAAAAATTTCTAAAAATTTAAAAAGTTTGACTATAAAATTCGGCAAGGTCATAATAAAATTGAAAAAAGCTGTACTATACATTCTATAATAAATTCGAAAACGGAAACAAAATATGAAATGATAAGGATTTAAAAAATGTATGAAGTTTAAGTAAAATCAAACACAACTGAGAACTGATTAACTAACAAACCTACATTTATGAAAAATCTGATTCTGATTTAGTTTATTATACTTCATCCAATTAAGGATAAATATTTTGATGATAATGATGCATGATCTAATAAGTAAAATTTATCAGTTAAAAATACTAAAACATAGCATTACAAGTATATTTGACATTATCGCAGAAAGTGTAAAAAAAACTTGATTCTGTTTAAAGTTCATAATTCATATAAAGCTTTTATTTTCGATTAATATGTTTTTGATTTGAGATTTGTAAAAAAAAGTGCAGAAATTTGTATAATGATTTTAACTTATTTTCAAAAGTCATATCAATAAAAAAAAGCTAAAAGAAATAATTGCATATTTAGATTCGGGGCACCCAAATTAGTTAAAATAACCGTTTAAATTCATTGCAACTCAGAAAAATGAAAATTTTGTTGCTTTGTGTAAATTATTAAAACCTTTTTGTTAAGCATTTAGAAGAACAAAAACCACGAAATAAAATTGAGTCTGAAATAGTTTGTTTTGAGAATATTTTATATCAACATAACATTTGTAATGACATAAAGGTTTTTTTAAATGAAAAATATGGTTCGTTTCAAATTCTGTTCCTATTTTGTTACACTTCTTAATAAAACCAATAATAATAAAAACCTTCTTAATAAACAAACCTTACCTTGTCTTCTGAATGAGCTTTTATTAAGAAGTGTAACTAAATACTTAAGTAAAGTAAGTATTTAGTTACACCTCTTAATAAAAGCTCATTCAAAAGACAAGGTAAGGTTTGTTTATATCAAGTTTTGAGTTTCAATGCAAAAGGTTGATTGAATTGAAAATTGAAATCTACAATCAAAGTTAGTTTCAATTCCTGAACGGCAAATAGTGTCGTAGATCGAATTGCCTCAAGGTGATTTATTTTGAAATTCCGCCGAAGGCGAAAAAAAATTCTGACTTGCTTGTTAACACTTATTTTCAAATACATTTTGAGATCAAGTAATCTCCGTTACTACGGTGGAAATTTTACTTGGAAAAAATCTTCATGGGGGGGGTTTAACCCCTAAACCCCCGCCCCCCCCCCCCCCCCGTTCGCACGGCCTTGCTCCTCTAGCGTTAAGGAATTAGATATTTGAGCTATAAAACTTTATCAAACTGCTTGATTTCTTCATTAACAATAATAAGTATGATGCAAAATGATGGAACATAGATTTGAGGCTGAGTTTGAATCCAAAAAGCAGGTTGTAATTCTAAAATACTAATGTTTTTTAATAATCAAACACTATTTCTCTAGTTTTAAGTCATAGATGGCAGCACTATCTTGCCATTAAACAAAATTCATGCCCATTTTCGAATATCCGGGATTAATTAGGGAGTGCTGGATGATTTTAGTCAAGAAATAAGTACACGGTACCGTGTGAACGCTTTGGAAATTCTAAGATCACTAAATCCAAAAAAAAAATAGAATTGCATCAAGGTCACTAAAAGAAATTTTTGGACCGATTATGAGAATAAAGTTATATTTTGAGATGGAGCTTGAGGGACCAGACGGCTAGCAGTATTATTGGTATGATTTGCAATTGAATCGAAAGTTGAGATGAGCAGGAATTTTGGCGGTTGTACATTTTTGTGCTGGTGATTCTTTTGCAAATCCGGAAAAGCTTTCTGCAGCGTGAACTTCCACAAAACTGTGATGGGAAAATGCCTCAAAATGATGAATATGGGCCTAAATAAACCTGGAAAACCAATATTGAGACTAAATTTGGTTTTAACTGCAAGATAGTGCTGCCATCTACGGCTTGAGACTGGAAAAACGTGTGGTTTATTGAACAAAATCAAAATTTACAACGTATTTTTTCTGATTAAAAATTAATCCCGAATGTTTGTTTCATCATTTCACGTCATTTTAATGAAGAAAGTTAGTAATTTGATAAAGAATTACAGCTCAAATACTTAATTCCTTAAAGCTAGAGGAGCATCTATTAAATCCCCCATTTTTAAACCTTTGAAATCCTTAGAATTCTGGAAAACTCCTAAAATACAGTTATCTGTTCAAATAACTCGTAGAAGCTTTATTATTTACTTTTACACAATAATTTTTTGAAAATAATCATGTTTTTGTTAGAAAAAAACAAGTGGTTCTATTCTTATTTCGCACCCCTTTTCCACATTTTTGGTCCTCAACGCCAAATGCTACGTCCAAAAAAAGTAAACTTATGCTTGATTTATCCGATTAGCAATTCAGAACAATCTGTGGAAAAAAAATTCGTAATTTTCAATCATTCATCTTTAAACAAGCAAAAAACATAGTGGTGCTATTCTTATTTCGCTCACTGTATCTGCAAGAATATAAGCATTTTGTTTAAACTATAATAAAACACAAACTTAGAAGTTTGCTTCAAGCATTCTTTTGCTTGTTCTATAATAGCACTAAGTGCTTGATTATGAAACCGCCATAAAATTTAGTGACAGTTCTCGATCAAGATGTCAAAACAGGACACGCTCAGGTTAAATAGCACATATTTGAATTAGAATTCCCATTTTTACACATTTTTGATAAGTTATGTGTGTTGTTTTGAGTTAAAACAAATCTTTGAAATCTTCAAATTACCGGAAGTGGTATGAATATCTCTACAATATGAGTATTGAGTGACAGGGCCAATATAATTGCTTGCCGCCATCATTAATCCATGATGGTGGCTTTCACTTTGATTTTCAAAGCTGTAAATTATTGAAAATATCATGAAACCTTCACAATATAATTATTAGGTGAAAGTGATAAACGGTCAGAAATCGAATTTCGATGTCCGTTGCCATCTTAAATTCCAAAATCCACTCAACTTGAAAACACTGTAAATGACTGAAAATCAGGTTTCATAGGTGGAATAGAGTTATCTTTATTCATGTCTCGCCAGTTTCTACACAATTCATTAGCGATTGCTATTGTCGCACTCTCCACTTATCATATTCCCTGACTGGGAAAGTACTCACGCTACGACGCAAAAATTCTAATGCAGCAAAACCCTTCGCAGACGTGAGCGCGATGTGTTCAGCGCAAGGTCGTGCGAACGGGGGGGGGGGGGGGGGGGGGTTTAGGGGTTTAACCACCCCCCATGAAGATTTTTTTCAAGTTAAATTTTCACCGTAGTATCAGATAACTTGATCTTAAATGAGGGTCAACAAGCAAGTCAAAAATTTTGCTCGCCTCCGGCGGAATTTAGTCTTAAATCACCCTTGGCTTCAGACATTTCATTCTACTTCACTTCATTATGTTCACGATTTAAAACTAATTTTTCACTGTAAATTTTGATTTGCAATTCAATTAACCTTTTGTATTGAAACTCTTAACTTGACATACACAAATCCTAAACTCAGAATGGATTTTTATTAAGAATTGTAACTGAACAAGAACAGAGTTTGAAACGAACCATTTTAACTTTAAAATTAATTTATCGAATTTTATACATCGTAAGGTGGAAACCATGCAACAGGCACAATGATCAACCGAATTAGCAAAAAAAACAAACTTAAATCTAATAATCTTACCTTATTATTTAAATTTTGATTTAATAAAATCGTTTGTGTGATTAAAAATGTTGTGCTGATAAGGAATATTCTTCAAGAAACCAATTTCAGTCTTAATTACATTTTGTATTTCTTGTTCTTGCTCCACATCAGATTTGAAAAGGTTTGGATAAATAACACTAGACCACAAAATCTACATTTTCCCAAGGTAAATTATTTAAAAAAAGTAATTTTGTCTAACTTGAGTGCCCTGAATCTAAATATGCAATCTTTCTGTCACTGATCAGCTGTTATTGAAATAACTTTTCAAAATAGGTTAAAATCTTTTAAGGAAGTTCTGAACTTATTTTTGACAAAACTTGAAAACAACAAAAAAAACATTTTGAAATAAATGTTTTAAATGACTAAACAATTTTCTTAAAACTTTAAGCAATTAAGAGTTCTATTTGTTTACTTTTCCCATTTAACGAATTTTTACCGATATTTAAACCAAGTTGTTTAAGCTTTATGCAGCAATGTCTAAAATACTTCTAATGATGTCGTTCTACGTTTTCAAAAACTGTCGAATTTTATTTTTTAAAATCATGCATCATCATCATCATCATCATCGTCTTCAAAATATTATTCCTTAATTGAATGAAGTATTATTAAAGACATCAGAACCAGATTTTTTCTTAAATGTAGGTTTAATAGTCAATCAGTTATCAATGATTGATTTCACTTAAATCTGAAACATTTTAAAACAAAATGTAATAGTTCAAATTTAACAAAAAAAATCGAGTTAAGGTCGCTGAAATCTACCAAATTAATCATTTAAATATAAGCACCGAAATGCTTCTCCCTTGAGTTATCGAATAAATTTCTTAAATAAGCTTAATAATGATAAGACGTATTTATTGAAAAAAAAAATCCTTTTTGAACTGATCTTTTTCATCTTAATATTCTGTTTCAATTTTCAAATCAGTTTACCGAATTCCATATTACAGTTTTTTCCCCAATTTTTAAATAAATTAACCGAATTTTAAAGTTAAGCTATTGAAATTTTATAAATATTTTTAAAAAGTTTGTCTATGTTTTTCAATTCTGAATTTAAGTGTTTTAAAACATAAACCTTTTATTTATTTTCTTAATACAAAATTCACATTTCAAATCGCGATTAATTTTTATTCATATTCAAAATACATCAACTCTTGAGTTGAAAATGAAGAAAAGAAATGTAAATTAAGATGAGTAATAAATATCAATTATTATCATTTTCCTAACAATCAATCATGGTTATTTTTTTTCCTGATCTGACATTAATTTATTGGACATTATTCGAATTAAGATTTATTTTTGAATTTGTGTTTTGGAAATATTTACATATTTCAAATTTGAAAACAAGACTGCTGAGAAATTATTTTGATGGCAATTTCAAGTTCAGAGTAAGGAACATCATTTTGAAAAAAATTCAATGACTGAGCGAAAACATAATTAATTTAAAACTTTCATTGTGATTTATTTTAAAAAGATTGAATCATTTCAAAACTAAAATTTATTATTTTTTGAGTTCATGTAACAATAATGAGTAAGGAAATGATGTTAGAAATCAATTTCCTTCGGTATTGTGTAATTTGGTATTGTTATTATTTTTAGCTAAAATTGAATTTCAAAAACCCTCCCATGGACGAGTCCTTCGCACGGGCCTGGTTCAGCGTATAAAAGTTTGTTGTAAATTTTCACTGAGACTCTGATATAAAAGGTTTTATGGCAGCATACAATCGCTCGTGCATTAAAACTTCTTAAAATGTTGAAATTGAGTTCAGAATTGAGATTGGGCCATTGGTATTTTTTCTCTATTAATTTTACCAGATCATATCTCAATAATGCAATTATCGTTCATCATTCATAAATCATCATGGTTGCTGGAAAAAAATAAAAAAAAACTCCAAGAACTCACAGAATAAAAAATAACAAAAATTTCTAACATGTTTGCTAATAGCTTTATAAAAGTTTGATGACCAAAATTTTAGAGCATGATGTTTTTAAATGCACTTTAGCTTTTAAGAATATAAAAAAACAAAGTCCAAACGATGTTTGCTGACCATAATAAAGCTTAAATTGTTACTTGGGAAATGCATCATACTGGGAAAGGTTTTGTTCGGCATCAAAAAAGGATAAAACTGTCAATCTATAGCTCGATTTTATAAATATATTGTCGTTACAGGGAAAAACTGTAAAATCAGTTGAGCGACAATGGATTTTTCTCGGAGTAGGTAAGTTAAACCTAACGTCGGAAGTAGTGCGCTGGATGGCGGGTCACCGTACGATTCCAGCGCACTACTTCCGACGTTAGGTTTAACTTACCTACTCTGAGAAAAATCCATTGTCGCTCAACTGATTTTACAGCGCTGGACTGGCGACACAATAATATCTATTATATAAAATTCTCTTGTAACGGTGTTTGTAGTACTACTCCTCCGGAATGGCCGAAACGATTCGAATGAAATTATTTTTAGAATATTCTGTAGCCATGCGAATCGGTTTATATCGAATAAAAACAACACAAAGTCGCATCAATTGTCTGTAATAATTAAATTTGTAGTTTTTTGAATGAAATAAAAGTCATGGCTTCCATTTTTCGAGATTTTTTTTTCCTTTGGGCGCCGGCTGGGCGGTTTGTTTTTCGTCTCTATGGTCGAGGCGTCGCGAGCAAACGTCGAAAGAGGGTAGTAACCATGGCATAGCATACTGATTGTGATTAGTTGGAATATTTGGGCGCGCATTTTTCAACCAAGCATAATTTCAATGCATGTGGTGGCCACATGAAGCCTAGATGTGTTTTTTTCTTCTTGATTCCTAGATCATTTTTACAGCACATAGTAATGAATGACGCCTAGATGTGACCCAAATTGATATTTTGCCGATCAATTCAAAACCATTTAAACGATTTGAAAAAATTAAACTTTAATTCGTGTTATTTAAAGAAGGAATTTTTGTCTGCAAAATATAAATTTAGTACTGATGCATATGAAATAATGGTATGACCCTTTACGGACATTTGAAAAAAGAAAAGTCGATAGATTTGGTTTATAATACAATACGCCTAGAAACATTTTTCGAACATGTACAAATGTGCTTTACTGAAGTTGTATCAAGCGCCTTTAAATTAACAGAACATATACAAAATCCGTTGAAAATGAACATGAACACATGACACATGAACTGAACAAGAGTCTGTCCTTCAAAATAGATTATATAGGATTGATGTTTATTTAAAGGCCGAATGCAAAGAAGTGCAAACCTTCAACATTTACAAAAAATGTATGCATGATTTCTTAATTTATAAATGGTTGGGCCCAAATAAAAAAATCTGACTAAATAAACTCAACTTTTTTAAAATCTTTCACCGAAAAACTGTTTATAGGTTCCCTGTTTGTTTACACAGAATTCAAGTATGTACTTAACATAAACGTGTGTTTTTGTTTAACATATTTTGGCTACATAGAAAAGACTTTAGATTCGCGTTTTTGTTGAAATTTTTTTTTGTGATTGATATTCCAGAAGCATAATTATTTTGATTGCAGAAGCAGAATTTTTTTTGATAAGTGTTTATGAGGACCTGAAAGTGTTGAAAATAATATTAACTCCTGTCATTTCACACGGTGAAACATGTGGCATCGCGCTATTTAGCCATGAAACATATACCTACCAATTTTTCTCTAAAATAGTCAGAAAGGGTATCCCGAGTGTTAAATCTGAAGCGGATATTCAACAATTAATAAATATCTTCGTAAATGAAGGTCCTTTGGTTAAACATGGTTTGGAAAAATTTATGTATGTACCAAGAATTATTTTATTCTGGAGAATAACTGCAGATATATCAATGAAGGGTGGTAAACAGGAACAAGTATTAAATTCATTTTAAAGTCTATCATTTTCTTTTTGAAAGAATATGATAGTTAAACTGTGATTATATCCATTTGCACTTGCCCCGATGTTTCTTCAATAAAAATAACAATATATAATAAAGAAAGACACTTAAATTTTAAAGGTTTCGAGGTAAATTCACATGAAAATTTCTAGAAAATAGAATGAACAGATGAAATTATCGTAGCCTTAACAGATTAGTTCTTTTTATGTATTTAATTTTTTAAAACCTGCATTCCAATTAAATGTTATTGAATCTTGAAAATATCACATAATCTTAAATGAAATCGTAAATCACCTTCAATACTGTTAATAACAAAAAAGTTAAACATATTTTTTCTCCTTTCAAAACCAAATTAAATTCCTTTGAACATTAAACCAATAAATCAAGAAAACTTGATTTATTGAGTTAATATTTTATGGAATTAAATTTGCAATTTTTGCTCCGACAAATAAAAAAAGGGCGAGCTTCTTTTTGACGTGGTTTTGATGAAAATATGGATATTAATAACCACTGCTTCCAAGGGTGAGGATAGTGAACAGAAGCTGCTTGAAAATGGTTTGTAAAATATCTTCTCTTATTTTTTTTATTTCTTCAGTTCTAAAAAATGTACCATCCAAAGCTGTCGGGAGCTAAAAGTGCTGCGCTAGGCATAATATTGGGCAAATACTCCAAAAAATGTCCCGATATTCAAAATTCTTCTTCTATAAAGTTTTATATGCAATATATTCCAATAAATGAAAACATTTTTATTTCAGTTTCAACCTTAAAGTGATCTTGAGCAAAGCGGACTACGTTAACTAAATGGTATACAATAATTGAAACATAGATATAATCAACATATGTTATTTATGGAACAAGTTACAAAGAGTAGATTTCTTTTAGCATAAGGCTTGCCAAGTTTGATGGTTACTTTGAGTGCTGAAAAAATCGAAATTGCAACGGGAAGCTGATACCTGATACCAATTCGGCAATATTCAAAGCATCCGAATCAAAGAAATGTAAATGAAAAGTATTCATGTAAGATGCATGTAAGATTGATTGAAGCAAATTTTTTGATAATTTATGAAAAGATCCGTAGAATTGAGTTAAATTTCTTAGATTTGATTCCGATATAATTAAGCGGGACAATTCGAGCAAACGGAAAAGTTGGATATGGGAAAAAACTAGGACATGTCCAAGAAAGCGAGACGATTAACAACTCAAGATTTGATGCTTTTTTGAAGTTAAACAGCGAAGAAAAAATGGAAATAGACGCCAAGTTTAACATGGTAAGACGAAGTTTACCGGGTCTGCTAGTAATATTATATAATATAATATAATAAATCATAAGATATAAAAAAACAAAGTAACCATCGTTTTGTAATCATTAACGTTTGGTGAGAACGGTAATCGCAGGTCCACTGATGGCAAGGGTTAAATTTTGATCTCGGTACTGAGTGTCATTTTTGTATTTTTTTTTTTAATTTTTGGCATTTTTGTAATTTTTGACATTTTTGTTAATTTTGTCATTTTTGTAATTTTTTTGTAATTTTTTTGTAAATTTTATCATTTTTGTCATTTTTGTCATTTTTGTCATTTTTGTCATTTTTGTCATTTTTGTCATTTTTGTCATTTTTGTCATTTTTGTCATTTTTGTCATTTTTGTCATTTTTGTCATTTTTGTCATTTTTGTCATTTTTGTCATTTTTGTCATTTTTGTCATTTTTGTCATTTTTGTCATTTTTGTCATTTTTGTCATTTTTGTCATTTTTGTCATTTTTGTCATTTTTGTCATTTTTGTCATTTTTGTCATTTTTGTCATTTTTGTAATTTTTGTCATTTTTGTCATTTTTGTTACTTTTGTCATTTTTGTCACTTTTGTCATTTTTGTCATTTTTGTCATTTTTGTCATTTTTGTCATTTTTGTCATTTTTGTCATTTTTGTCAATTTTGTCATTTTTGTCATTTTTGTCATTTTTGTCATTTTTGTCATTTTTGTCATTTTTGTCATTTTTGTCATTTTTGTCATTTTTGTCATTTTTGTCATTTTTGTCATTTTTGTCATTTTTGTCATTTTTGTCATTTTTGTCATTTTTGTCATTTTTGTCATTTTCGTCATTTTTGTCATTTTTGTCATTTTTGTCATTTTCATCGTTTTTGTCATTTTTGTCATTTTTGTCATTTTTGTCAGTTTTGTCATTTTTGTCATTTTTGTCATTTTTGTCATTTTTGTAATTTTTGTAATTTTTGTAATTTTTGTCATTTTTGTCATTTTTGTCATTTTTGTCATTTTTGTCATTTTTGTCATTTTTGTCATTTTTGTCATTTTTGTCATTTTTGTCATTTTTGTCATTTTTGTCATTTTTGTCATTTTTGTCATTTTTGTCATTTTTGTAATTTTTGTCATTTTTGTCATTTTTGTCATTTTTGTCATTTTTGTCATTTTTGTTATTTTTGTCATTTTTGTCATTTTTGTCATTTTTGTCATTTTTGTCATTTTTGTCATTTTTGTCAAAAGAAAATGTCATATTTGTTTCGGCCTTATTTTAATTTTTTTGTTGTTGTTCACATCTTGTGAAATTTTTCAACTTCCTAAGAGGTTTTGCAACATTGTTAAAAAAAATTCGTCCTTTTGAGAATAGATCCTCTAAATTCATGTAAGCTTCCGAGCTGCCTAGTTTGAATTCCAAATACACTATTCAAGGCCTTTTCTGGGATGAGTGTCGAGGGTGATCAGCACTAAAAGATGACCTCGTCGATCAACCTATGTCAATCTGAAATTACTACCTCACCCAACTGTCGGACTTGAAAAACAAATTTCGAGAGATAAGTGTACTCCGATTTAATCTCACTTGTTGGAGTGAATTCGACCAATTCCCTTCGGGTGTTCTGCCAGTTGTTAATCGAAAGTGAGAGTGTTCACATCTTCACTCGTCTTGTGTTGTTTATTTGTTTTTGTTATCTCAAAGAAGTTCGGTCAGTAATCGATATCATGTTCCGGATATTATCAAGAGTATCTTTTCGGGGGAACCTGGCCACCAGTCAACAACGATCGATATCGACGGGATCGATTCGATTGGCCGCCGCCGCTTCAAATCAGGAACCTAGCAAGACAGCCCTATACGAGTTCCACAAATCGCACGGTGGAAAGTTGGTCGATTTTGCCGGTTACTGGTTGCCAGTTCAGTACAGCGACCTGAGCATCATTAAGTCTCATCTCTACACCCGAGAGTACGGATCGATCTTCGACGTGTCGCACATGCTGCAGACGTATTTGCGAGGTTTGTTGATAAGCGAACGTTGCTTGTTCCCGATGATTGGTGATAGTGTTTTAATTCTTTTTTCTATCTCGCACTCTCGTTTTTGTATTTTCAAAACGCGGCCACTGAAATCAACAGGCAGGGATGTAATCAGTTGCTTTGAATCGATTTGTACGGCTGACATCAAGAGCCTGAAGGATGGAACCGGATCGTTGACGGTATTTACCAATAGCCAGGGAGGTATTCTGGATGATTTGATTGTGAATCGGGTTTCGGCGGATACTTTGTACGTGGTTTCGAATGCTTCCCGAAAGGATGTGGATATGGCTAACATGTCAGCGGCCGTTGTAAGTATTGGCTACTTTGATTGGAATCTAGATCGATTTTTTAACTAACTACGAAAAAAAAATTTAAATTCTGTTCAGGCTATTCGCTCATTAAGGCTCGGAAAATACTCGCCGTACTTCCTTGAGAAAATCCGGGAATCACTGAGTACTTTATCTAGACTCTTCTTTTCCATCACCTTTGTTTGGGTGCCGTCGCATTGCTCAATAGTGGGCAACGAGAAGGCCGACTCGTTAGCAAAGGTGGGTGCAGTTGAAGGTGTTATTTATCAGCGTCAAATCGCCTTCAGCGAATTTTACTTTTTGGTCCGTAAAAATGCACTCGTCAACTGGCAGCGCAAATGGAACGAGGATGAGTTGGGTCGGTGGTTTCACTCGATTACCCCAAGGGTAAGCCTTAAACCATGGTTCAATAGATTGGACCTGAGTCGTGATTTTATTAAAACATTTTCCCGTCTCATGTCCAATCATTGTGCTTTGGACGCGTCACTCTATCGTGTGAATCTTGCTAGCAGCAATTTGTGTCGTTGTGGCCAGGGTTACCATGACATCGAGCATATTGTTTGGTCGTGTGAGGACCATCTTATCGCCAGAGCGAATTTGATTGATTCCCTTCGGGCCCGAGGTAAACCACCTAATGTTCCAGTAAGGGATGTGTTGGCTGTGGTAGACCTAGACTATATGTTCGAATTATACCTTTTTCTTAAATCTATCGATCTCCGCGTTTAAGTATCCCTTTCTTCTTTTTTCTTTTTCTTTTTTGTCTATCGTAGTTTTGAATAATGAACGGTGAACTCAATACTTGAATCCTTAAAGAAGAAAAATAGACAACATTGTGAAAAAAGCCATGTGAAAAAAGCTATGTTAATTAAAACAATGGTCTCCCGGCTCCGTTAAACTAATTTGTTTGAGCCGTTTCAAATAAACGAATTGTAATAAAAAAATTTAAATTGATAATCTAAGAACAATGGAACTGGGAAAATATTAAAATTTGCCTTTTTTAAGACGGTATACGTAGAAATTACCATTTTAATTTTCGATATCGATTCGTTATTTTACAATGCATTTGCCAGCTAATACCTTCATCCTTGAACTTCAAAGGAAATTTGTGTTTGATAAAAAGTATATTTGAAAGAATTATCGTAGCTCGCTTGAAAAGTTTATCCGTGCGACTTCGAATACCAGACTTAATTCATTGACTGCCAAAAATCAACGAAGAGGAATGAAAATATTGTAAATCATTGAAGTGAATCAAGTACATCGCGATTTACTGAAACATGGAATAAAATGAAAAAAAAAAACCACAAGTATAAATCGCTTTTGGCACTGTTCAAACTGCAAATATTTAGCGAAGGCCCATTTATTTACTTCGAAAACAGGCTTACTCCAGAAGATTTTTTCCTATCTTCTGAAAAAGGTTCGTTTTGCTTCTTTGGTAGTTTAACACAAAAATCTGAAAATTTCCAATGTTTCGAAAAATAACTGTTTTGTGGTCCATAGATCGTAATCCCTTTAGAATTTTTCATTTTCTCTATGAGCAAAGATCTAGATAAATATAATTACTTTTAAAATGCAGAATAATGATTCTACAGTACAGAACATATTGTTTACAAACGCTGAAGAGATGAGCTTAATAGACGCGAAGCAAGCAAAGTTATCACGTAAATTGTTATGGACTTCTGGTGTCTTCACTTACCCCGCTTTATGGGGTTAATGAGGACGGTAGATTTTCCCTTTGATTTTTCAAAAAATGTTTAACAAATTAGTGTTTTTTTGGTTGAATACAATACTTTAATGGTCGAACTGTCCGAAATTTTGAAAAAAGTTCATGGTACTATTAGCCAGGCATCTTTCAATGATTATTGTGTGTAATTTATGTTGCAACAGGCGAGATACGATTTGATTGAAAATATATATGGGAGAGTGGGGAATCATAGGCCACTTTTTTATATGTTCCATAACTTCTTTATTATAAAAGATAAAATGAAATTAAAAAATGGTATGATTTTCTACATTTTGAAAGAATCATTAAGCAGTTTTTTTTATTTTTAATAAGTCGTTTTCTCCTAGTTTTGACTGTTTTAAAAAAAGCAATATTTTTGTAATTTTAAAAAATGGTGGAAAACCGTGGGCCACTAAATCCAAATTGACAAAATAACATGCAACGTTTTTGAGTTGACCCAAAACAGTAATTTCATAATTCATTTCGTTATTTTAAAGCAACTTCTGATGATGAAATTAAAAAGAGAGCTGTGGAGGTTCAAATAGATTCAAAAACCTGTCTCGCGAACCTTTTGGCAAAGTTTCTTAGAAAGGATGGGCAAAATATTTTTCATAACTCTTTATTTGGCAGAAGAAAACTTTACAGATAGGGGAAACTTATTTTAAGTTCTGAATGTGTATAAAAACATAATATTAGGTGGCACAGGGTATTAAAATGTGACCCATGATTCTTCACAAGCTATGATTTGCAAATTTGTTGCGTTGTGTGACTTATTATGTTATTATGTTATGTTACATCAAAAATACCTTTTTTTACGGGAAAGAACTTGGCAAAACTAAGATCATAAGCGTATAAGCATATTTTTTATTTGAACTTGAGGTTAGGCAATAAGCGAAGGCTTGTTTAATTAAGTTAGTAATTTTTTTTAAAACTTGTTTAAGGTTGGTAAATTAAAAAAGCATATGATGCGTACTTAAGTCAAAACATATAGAAAATATGCCTACGCAAAGCGACGACGATGACAGTTGGATTGAATTTTTTATCTCAACACACATCTGAGACGTTCAGAGTGGCCCACGTTTCTCCATGGACCACGTTACCCCACTCTCCCCTATTTATTCCAGAACAAATAAGTACCCAAATTTTCATGACCCAAATGCTTAATAGAGCTTAATTGTATTCGATGGAGGGGAAAAAAATTTAAAAAATGTGTAAACATTAAGTTTAAATAAAGCCGTTCGCACACCCAGGTAGAGTATGGAGACAAAATTTTAGTTTTTTTTTGTAAATAATCTTTTATTATTCATTTTTTACCGTCGTTTCTTTTCCCAACTGGTTTTTTCGAATATAAAGATTGTTTCAAAGTAGAGTTTTTTTTTATCAAGAGCTAGCTAGTTTACGAGATATTTGTAATTGAAAAAATATGCACATCAACTCGACATCGTAGATAAAAAAAAAAACAAAATCAACAAAAAGTCGTTGTAGACATCCGCTATTGTCGGAATCGTTTCTCTTTTACAATGTTTGGATAGATTACAAGTAAATTTATTATTCTGCATCAAAAGTTTCAAAAAATAGTGCACAGTATTGTTTTAAAAGCCATCGTTCCCACCTAACCCGGAGTACCTTTTTTGATTGAGATTGACAAGTTCGCTAGCATGAATGCAAACACTTTTAACTGCTTTAGACATATGAACTTCCCAAAAATGGCTATTGAAAAGTTACACGAAGAGGCTAGACTAGGGTTGCCAGAATTTTTTAGTACTTATCCAGGCCGGAGAAATCAGGGCTATTTGATACAAATTTTGGCAAAATCTGGGCATTTGATTCCATAATTGACGACAAAATATCCGGGCATATTTGGTCAAAACCCAGAAATAACTCAACAAACATCAAGAAAAAAATTGATTCCAAAATTTTTTAATCAAAACTCATCGAAAGATTTAAAATCGTGTTTGAAGCTTCCAAGAAACCTTTCAAGATTAACTTGTTCAAAAAATTTCGTTTTGGGGGCATTAAAAAAAATTTACAACACAATTTGTTTTATTTTGATTGATTCGTCATATAAAATGAATGAATCCGGGAGAAATCCAGGCATTTTTTAATGAACACCGTGAGCCGCGCTGGGCCAGCCTGTTCTCAAATTTTGTATTAAATATCAGAGAAAACCCGGATGAAACCGGGCAATCTGGTAACCTTAGGCTAGACAAAGTTGTAGATGGTTAACGATACATTTTATTTATCGATAGGGAACAAATTCTTTCATGAAAATTTATGGTTTATCGATAATTTTCTACACTTTTATAGTAAGTTTGCAGATCCGGGTTTTGTCCGTACTAGCCAGGTTATTTAGAACATAATTTAACCCTATAATGCATGACTTTTTAATAATGAGAATAGCATATATTGATTCAGTGAAGTAATAATTTTTAATTCATAAAGCACAACTGGAATTGGTTTGAAGTCGTTATTTTGAGTATTGTGAAAGTTATGGTCCATTAAATTTGAAGAATAATTCTTGATTCTGTTCAATTCAATTTTGCGAATTTCTTCCAAACCTTGTTAGTTGGGTGCAAGAAGGTGTTTGTAATTGATTTAGCTTTTAAAATTTGTTAGTATTTGAAAATGTTAAGTAATAATAGCAATTTTCCATACATCACTTAAAAAACAAATTGTAATTTTTTCGCATACTTTGACGAATAATTCACTCATATATTAAAATATCATAATAATAACACCATGGACTTTTTTTTTTATTTCAAGATAACTTTTGTCGATACAACACTTAATAATATCCAAGCGTTTCCGAGATATTTGGATTTTTATTCGTTTTGCTTCAAAACAACACTATGCATAAAAGGGTAAAGAAAAGTCTGATGTGGCCAAGTTGCCCGGATTTAATTGAAAGAATTCCGGATTTTGACCAAATTTTTCACTTTATTTGCCGAATAAAACAATAAAATCTGTGTTGTAAACACGCGTCCAAAACTAAATTTTCGAGCTAGTGTTATTAAAATTGTCATGAAATGATTTTGGAAGCGTAAAATACGATTTAAAATCTGCTTATGAGTTTAGATGAACATTTTAAATTTTTTGTAGATTTGATTTTGAAGATTATTGAATCTTCTCTTTATTCAATCAAGTTTGTTTACACAAATTGATAATTGGTACAGAATAAACTCACAAGCCTATTTTTTTTTTTTTATAATTAAAGTTTATTAGGCCATTTACTTTTTGGTATAAGTTTTAGTGGGCCGAGGGTCAGGGGTTTTCTTAAGACTAGGGGGAGGTTGGAAGGGGTAAGGAGAGGGAAGAGAGCGTTGGGAAGGAATGGGGGATTTTAAAATTAACTGTTCCCTTGGTAGGGTACTGGGGGATCCTTTTGCGTTTCCGCGGTCATCTGCCTCATCCGATGATTGTGCCGGTGAGGGTTGAGGAGTAATCCGTTTCCGAGGAGGAGAGGCTGGTTTGAGGTGAGTAGTTGGTTGATTAGTACGCTTCTGTTGTGTTGGCTGCTGCTGCTGTGTTTTTTCTTCCTTCTGTTTGGTTTCGGTTAGTGGTGGCGCTTGTCTATTGTCTACTGAACTCGGTTGGTTTTTGTCGACCTTGACTACATTGGCGAATGATGTTGGGCTGCTGGTTTGTTGAATCAATTTACGGGCAGCTGCAATCGGCATATTACGTTCGGTACTGATTTTAATTGCTGTAGTTTCGGCAATCCAGATTGGACATGATCTATTAATCGGAGAGTGACCTTCTTTCTGGCAGTTTCCGCAAAACGGATGATTCTTACAGGATTGACTGTCGTGATTTGAAGAACTGCATTTGGTGCACGAGAGGGGACTCTCGCACTTTTTTTTGGTGTGCCCGTACTTTAAGCAATTTCTGCAAAGCAATGGCAACGGATAATATAATCTAGTCCGAACTCGGAGGAATCCAAAGTTAAAAAACTCCGGTATTACCGTCCCGTTTATGGTCAAAATCAATGTGGAAGTTCCAACAACTGAACTGGGAGTTTTTTTTGTGATCCTTCGTACGTCGATTACATTTTGCGACGACAACTCAGTAAGAAGATCTTTCTCGTTCATTTGGTCCACTTCCCGACATGTAACTACACATTTTCGCTGGTTCAAACTCGGATGGCGTCCGATAACGATCGGCGTACCATCGGTCAAATTTGTCAACTTTTCCAGTTCGCTAATCTGTTTTTTGTTTCTTGATTTGATGACATACCAGTTGTTCTTCGTCTCGTAGAATCCTTCAATTTTTCCCGTTTTTTCCACAGATCTCCCGATGATAAAAGGGTTTTGCGGAAGATTGTAGCCGTCTGCTGCTTTCAATGTGATGTATTGTAAGCGTCCATTCAAGTTATGGGGATCCATCCATTCTGGTATAGTCCTATCTAGGGGTTCACCCGGCGATGGACTCATCGCACCGCTTTCTCACTTCACACCGTTCTAGTTCGAAAAAATGCTATAGCCTTTGGCTTGCGAGGACCGATTACAAAAAGCGACCGACCTCGCTCGAGGCTGAAGAGGAACTCCCACAAGCCTATTTATGTTAACGAAAAATATATGAATATTTAATCAATGTTTATATTCAAATAATTTTTCAGTCTCTTTTTACGGTTTGTTAATAATTCAGTTATTTTATTCATCGTTTATAATTTTGAAAGTCCTGCTTAACACTTTTTTACACAATTTTTATGCTTTGAAATTTTTAGAAAAATCCTACATCAAAATCATTTTATAAAATTGCGAAAGTGTTATGTTCAAATTCAAGCGTATAATTTAATTTATCTCTTATTTCATTCATACAGATCAGAAAATAAACGTTTTAACATAACAGAATATTTTGAGTTTTGAGTGCTCTTGAAAAAAATGTCATTACTTTGTATTTCAGTTAAAATAAGCTATATTGAATAAAGTTTATTCCATTCTTTTTTTTTTTGCTTATTTTCTTGATGATGTTGACTTGAAACATGAGAAAAATTTAAGAAAATTTAACGTTAATAGCAATGGCTTATATGAATTTCATTTGAACTTTCTTAAGTTTTTTTTAAATATATAGATCAACTTCAATGAAATTGAATACCTTTTGTTTTCCTTTTGATTATTTCGCCACCAAAATTTCAATCATTTTTATAAAAGAATAACTTTCCAGATTTTATATATGTCACCCATTGGCTCGGAAAGTACTGATCATATTGGCGGCAATATTTGCGTGGAAAAGTTTTCGGGGCCGGAATTTGTTCCTGCGAAGTTTGAAGTCCAAGGCCGAATTAAAGGAAAGCAATGAATCCCTCTCCCGAATTAAAAAAAATACATAACTTCAATCAAACCAAGAGATCTAGGAAAGGAAAAAGAAACTAGAAAAACTAAATTCAAACGTAAACCATAACAGCAAAGGGCCCCTTGAAAAAATATTTCGAATAGTTTTGTGGGGTGGGGAATAATACTTCAAATTTAATCAACGTTGAAATCGTTTTCCAAACATTGAAAAAAATCAATTTTCGGTAAAGCTAGCTCAAACAGTTTAGCCAAACTGGAGTATTCAATTTTTTTCCTGTTTATAAATTCAGAAAAAAAAACGGAAAACCCGTGTATGCTCAAAAAAATCTGGAACATCTTTAATGTCTGCCAACAATAAACAATAAATATAACGTTTTCTTATTTATTTATTGAATGAAGAATGTATTTCAGAAGTTCCCAGCGAATGAAGCATTATGTTTTGATTATGAAATATTTTCTCAACAGTAATAAAAAATGGTAAGGCTTTAACGGCAACTGGAATTACTTAATATTAGTTTTCTCGAGGTTTGAGCAAAGGGGGTAGTAACTCTTGATGAGATTTGAATAAATTACAGTACCTTATTATCAGTTTCTGAATGAAGACTTGCAGCACAGTATATGTTAAACAAAGCAAACCCAGCAAACATTTAAGAGGGTATATCGCAGGAGCAACAGAATTATTGAAACGAATATACCAGATGAAAAGATTGTATTAAACTTACCAAAATAGCATATAGCTATAAAATTGGAGGCGATATATCTACAATGACAAGATTTTAACGGTTCGATTTCACCACAAAAAGCAAAATATACGATTTGAAGTGATTTGAATAAAACGAAAAAAAAAATTTCCCCGACCGAGATTTGAACTCCAGCCTCCGAGTTGTCTGTCTGGTATCTTACCACGTAGCCATCTCATCAGTTGAAATGATTCGCGCTATAGCTCTATATGTAAGATTTTCTGTTCACGAACCGGTCAAAGGAAGAAAGAAGGAAGGATCGCCTATTTATCGTAAATCAGTTCACTCAAACCGTAAATATAGAATTAGCATATTCTCAATTATTTGGAGACATATTTACGAATTGACTAAACTGCTATCCGATTCAACTTTTTTTGGGCAAAGCTTGTCGTAAATGAATGATAGAAAATCACTCAATACCAACTTGTTTACGATGGTTATTGAAAATGTCTAAATATTCGATTTGGATTCTCATTTCTATTACGATTTCATGTTAGCTGGGAAACATGTCCCATTTAAAATAAGTTCGAAAGTTTTGCACAATGAAAAGTAGATTGCTTAAAAGTTTATTCTTTACAATTATTTTTGTGAAATTTACTATTCATGTTTGCCGAAATTTATTTGAAGACTTAACAATATAATATTCCTGAATTTTATCCGAACAATATATGAGCAAATGCTGGGAATTAGTCAAATTTAAAAATATATCAAGAATTTGAAGAGAAAATCTGAAAATCAATTGAAAATAAATTTATTATACGAGGCAATCAGGAATGATCACTCTATAAGCATAAGTATGAGAATAAATAATTATTGCTAGCATTTTGATCTGAAATTTGTGAAAATAAATTTGAAAATAATTCTCTCCAAACTATCATTCCAATTTCTATCTTAGATAAGAAATTCAATTTGAAACTTATCCAACTCAAGTTTTCTTCAATTTTCTTACTGAAGTATTAATATTAGGGTTTAGGGAAATCATTTTCCAATTTAAAATTATCTAATTGTCTTAAAAGAGTCTCAATTGATTGATATTTTCAAGTCGTGTTTTGTTTTTTTAAGTTTCATGGTTTTTTTTAAATTTTGGGAACGTGAGATTTTTGTTTTTTTTTGTGTTTAAGAATATGAAATTAAAAAAAAGTCCTATATTTTGAAAAAAAAAAAAAATAGAAATTCCTTCTTTGATTTTGATTGAAGCTTTGTTTCACAAGTTTATATATGAATTGCATTTATTTTTTTCTCAAATATTGATTTGAAACACTGAATTGTGTTTCTGTATAAAATCTTATTTCAGGGTTCGTATTTTACTCTTGAACCCTTATACCCGATTTTCATAGAATGTGAATTTACTTCTTTTCGTTTTTTATAAATTCTGGATTTTAAGTCTGAAATTTTAATGTTACTTCTCAGAAATTGTAACGAGGGAGATATTTGTGTGGTATGCCACAGTCTATTAGTAACTTGATACCTGTTCAGTGTGTGAGTGATGCGTTTATTTTCCTTATTCTATATCTCCTTCGTGAGTTAGTGAAAGCTTGCTTGTCCTGGCGTTTCATTGAGCAGTTAATTTGTCAACTTTGATGGGGTCCAGTCGTGTGTTGCATGTTGAATGATTCCTTTTGAATGTCCAGTTTCATAATATTAATCCTGCCTTCAATGAAGCACGTACCAAGCTCTAAGCAATGAAATAAGAATATTTAAATATTTAAGATTTTTTTTGCTTCTTATCTAGAAAATTTAAGTTGCTGATAGAGTCATTCAATAAATAACGAATTGAATTTTTAAATTAACTGCTCTTTTGAGAGTTTTCATTTTCGATTAGTTTGCATATTAAAAAAAACTGTCCCGGACTTCTTGATGGCTTAATCCGGCCTTGGGGGCCTCCATTCAAACTAAGGGATTTTTTTTTATAAAACTCTGATAATTCATGGAAAAGTTTCAAGAAATTCAGCATGATCATGATTTGGATGGCACAATTGGCGTGAAAAAGCTATATAGTTAAATTTATTCCAGAAGCAAATTTGATGAAAACCCCACTGATGAACATAAATCAACGGGAAAAAATATGCTGATGTAGGTATTTTTTTTCTCCAGGCGGAGCATGTTTAAGGGGACGTTCAAATATTACGTAACGCAATATTCGGTCATTTTAAACCTCCCCACCCCCCTACGTTACACTTTTTTTTTTTTTTCAGATTTTCTATTAAAAATTTACAAACCGTAACAAACTGAAAACCCACCTCCCCTCCCCCCACTGAACGCGTTAAGTAATATTTGAATGGTCCAGAACGAAGAAGCAGACCAACTAGCTAGGGAAGGATCTCAGGGACTGTTGATTGGACCTGAACCTTTCTGCGGAGTATCGAGAAGTGCCTTGACTATGGAGCTCAAGAACTGGGAAAGCACCACTATTGTTTCCAACTGGAAAACAGCGGAGGGAGCAACTCAGGCAAAAAGATTCATTGATCCAAGCGCACGACTCTCCAAAAACATGTTGAATTTGAGTAAGCACGAGTTAAGTACTTACATAGGTCTCTTGACCGGACATTGTCCAACAAAACAGCATCTCAAAAGGATAAACATAATTCAAAACGATGACTGTCGGTTCTGCGGGTTCGAAAAAGAAACTGCAGAGCATCTTCTATGCAACTGCTGCGCCCTCCTAAATAGGAGAGAGCGAGTACTTGGGGCAAAGTTAATAAGCGCACAAGACATATGGTTGCATATCAGCCCTAAGAAGGTTATATCATACATCTTTGATATTATACCCGATTGGGATAAAATGCTTAGTCAGCAATCAACTGTCACTCCAATCAATAGTGCAGGTGAACCTGAAAGCATATAGTAACGCGGGGTAAATACCACAATAGATCAGCTACTGGTCGCAGTGGGCTCTCCCCTACAAGGAAAAAAAAAAAAAAATGGTCCATTGGAATATAGGAGGTAGTGGCAAACATCATAAACAAAAATATCGTTGCCGGGAAGACGCATATAAATTATATGCATCGTCCCGGGTGACGATTTTGATTGTTTATGAAGAAAAAGTGTGCTCCCGTGCCAGTGGAGAGTAAACGAAAAGGCTTTTAGTATGCTACTTTCTAGATTTCGCAAAAAAAAAAAACAAATCGCGTGCCTTGTAAGGGTTACTGTAGTGACTTTGGATATGGTGAATATCATGGCCGTAGGAACGGGGGGGGTTTTGGGGGTTAAACCCCCCCCATGAGGGTCCAGAAAACGAAGCGAGGTATTCTACTCTACATCCAAAATTTTAAATTCATAATAGAATTTTGATAATAGTGTAAGATTATGTAAGAGTAACAATCTAGACTAAAAACTAATCCCAAAACCTCAAAAACCCATCCCAAGTTCAAAATTCTGCTACAGTTTTTCAAAATTTTCTCACTCGCTCATAGAAATTCAAGTCTGAATATTAAATTTTAAATTAAATTGAACCCATTTAGAAGGTTCTGGTAATATTTTTTTATTCTCAAAACCACAATCGAATTTCTACTTTCGTGTTCACTTCAGGATTCTTAATTTTCAGTTGGAATAATCATAAGAAATAGTAAAAGAAAGGCTGCTTTAAAATCACGGTTCAAATTGGTTTTTGAATTTCATATTAAATTTGAGTCAAGTTTTCATGCATTTTCAATATTTTCGTAATAGGTTCCCGATATGAAAAGAAGGAAATATTTGTTTAATATTCAAGTTTCCAGTTCTTTAACCAATTGTATGATCTGCCTATAGTTTTATGGTTGTACTGACAAGTTAAAATAGGGTTTTTTTTAATTTTTCTTGATTCTAATAAAATGGAAAAGAAACAAAAGCAGTTCCAAGTTCTCTGTTCTTGGTTCAAAATAAATGCAGTAGAACCCCGCTTATCCGAGTTAGTCAGATTAGTGAAACCTCGGGTAACACAAAATTCAAACTTTTAAAGCTTCAAAATGGCGATCCAAAATTAAAAATAAAAATTCATCATTTAAAATTCTGATCTGGAATAAATACGGAATTTTTTTTTTGTACATTTAAGAAATTGCATAGAAGTTCGGAATTAGATTCAAATTTGCCTTTTTAAATTCAGGTTAAGAATCCAGATTCAGATTTCAGATTCAAAATTTAAAAAAAAATCAACTTGTGAATGAGATATACAATCAACAAAAAAATTTGTTAAGGAATTCAAAAGATCATGACCTTTAAAATTTGTTCGTCAATTCAATTTTCAGATTTAAATTATTTATTCAAAACAAGTATGTACACTAAATTAAGCTTAAAAATGACAAAATAAAGAAGAATTTTCTAACTTTGTTTTAGAAAAAAAAACTCTAAGTTTAGAGAGAACTAGATCTTCGCCTAAAAAATCTGCACAAAATTCTATAAATTCTCGGTGAATTGCTTAACATTTAGTTATTTATTTATTTTTATAATAATTCAATTTCTAATAATTTATTATAATTTTCGCTGCTTGGTTTAAATTAATTTGTTTAAATTGTTATTGATATAAATATTTCTGTTTTTTAAAGCCACATTTCAAACCAAAATCATAAATTTGGTCAAGTTTACATCAAGCAAATTTGATCCGAAATATTTTTATCTCTTACTTTTATTTTTGAAAATTTGATTTATTTTCATCCATGGCTGAAATCTTTCAATTTTCAAGGAAATGGGAAGATTGGGCTTGTTTGATTTGAGCATATAATAAATTTTTTCAAAAGAAATTGAAGGTTTTCCTAAAAAACTTATTTTAAGCTGAAATCAAATTAGTTTGATCAACCACACCCTTAAATAATTCAAAGATTTTAACTTGTAATGAGGATTCATTTAAAAAAATTGGCTCGCCTTTTAGGTATAGGACCAGTTTTCTAAAATCACGATTTAATACGGAAACTATAATTGTTAAAGTACTCTAAAAAATCATATAGTTAAATTCTAATTTTTCTACGCGTGCCTTGTTGAGCAAAACTCATAAATAAAAGTCAGTCACCAAAACCCCCCCCATGAGTCGGTTCTTCCTACGGCCTTGGTGAATATGGTGAATTTGATAGGCATGGTGAATATGGTGATGAGATGTCTAAAGAGGGCGAAGGCAAAAACTTTTATGCAGATCAACGGTAATGTGATAGTTAATGATTAAAACGACTATTTTGGCGAGAACCTGTAAGAATCCATGCTTAAAATGAGACAGGAGGACAAATGCATTTTCAGAAAAATTACCCAAACTAAAAAGAGAGTACAAAACAGTAATTTTCTGTTGATCCAAATGGCACAAACCAATCGGGTGGCCATCCCTACACACTATTAATTTTTTGGTGTAATTTTATGTCAAATTGGATGCACAAAACTGAAGCATCACTTTTGACATAGAATTACACTAGAAAAAACAGAAACGCTTGAAGCCATAAATAATGAGAGACAAATAATTAGATTATTATTGATGTAAATTTATGTCATTTCTGATGCACACAATAAAAACATCGCGTTTCACATAAAATCACACTGCTTCCGACATAAAATTATACAGCCATAAAAGTTTGAGCCATAAATTTTCAAGACATAAATTGATGGAATCATTTAGAGAAATAAAGATATCATTCATATTCAGCCTCATAGATTTTTATTTTTATGACATTTTCTTATTGATGAATATACAATTTCTGTCTGAATATACAACATATAACCACAGAGAACAGACGTACAAGCTCGAACAAAAAATCTTTAAAAAAGTGTGTAAAATTTCAAATGCTGACACCCAAAAAATACGTTGATAATTGACTTGAAACAGTGCCATCTATTGCGCCGTTCAAAAGTTACAAATCAAATTTTCACAGCTCTCTTTGGTGTATTTGGAGACATCTGGTGACTAAGCTAAAAAGGAAAAATTTGTTAAAATGTTCGTTGGAAATTTTACACAAGTTTCGTGAAATAGCTTGTACGTCTGTTCTCTGTGCTATAACTACCTTTCAGTCTTTACAACAAATTGAATAAAAATTGAGAATTAATTTTCCACTTATATAATACGAAATTCAGAACGCACAGTACGATACTTAAATGCAACACTCAATTTCATTACATTGCAATGCTGAAAATATACTTGTATGCGCCGATTAAAAAAAAATCTACTAGAATGTTTCCCTTTGAAAGAACAAATTAAAATACAATGGTCGCATAAATTTCAATGTTGTTTAGTGCCCAAATTCAATAATGTCCAAATGTAATAATTACGAATATTTTAGTTGAATAATTCAGTTGGAAAATGTTTTTAAAATAAATAATTCGCTTTCTTAAAATTTTTGGCGGTAATCACATGTCGAGTTGCTGCGGTTATTTTGGCTACACCCTTCTTAACAAAGCTGTATTGAAAATTTTTAAGAACACCACGACACATAAAACTTCGTAGAGTAATTAACTCAAAAAAACTATTATTACTACTTATTACTATTAAAAAAAGGGTTCCTTTGTGTGCCCAAATTGTTTAGCTTCCGACTAGATTCCGCTGGTCAATCATCAGTGTTGAAGTCTGCGAATTACAGATATAGCAGCAATTATCATTTATATGAGATAAGTCAGTCATTCCTCCGCCACTTAGCTTTATCGGTATGTGCTTTTCTAAAAAGAGAATTTGTAGTTATGCCTTATTACAAGAAAAACATGTTTAAGAAAAACAGTTTTGTGGTGTTTGTAATATAATGCTAGAAGACCCCCTATCGTATTATGGCTTTTGGGAATATCTTAAACAACTGACTCGACACCGAACTTTAAAAAGAGTGAATACGCCGAATGTAAACAAATTGAATTATCAATTGTGTGAACAAGTGTTTCCTAATGCCTTCATTTTGAATGTACTATGTAATCTGAACAATATTCAATTCTCAAGAAAATAAAAACAAATATTTTTCTTAAGTTTTTGAAGCCGCCATACATCGAAAACGACTAACTTAAAACACTGATGTTGGCGCTCTTTTTAAAATAGATTCCTAATGGGTGGGGAATTAAAATACACGTACCTCATTCACCGGCCATAACATATACTCCCTTTGTGATGTTCAATTTGCGATAGAAACTTGTATTGCAACCAAGCAAAGCTGTATCCACATAACGTAATTCCAATATCAGAGGAATGTCTTGCAGTGAACAGTTTTCGACTGAATTACCTGGAAATAGAACGTATTTGTTTTATTAGGAAAAAATATAAGAGCTAAAAGTAATATAGATTTATATGTTCACGTACTAACCGAATAATTATCTGTTGCAGACACAAGTCGTTCCAATATATTCCAAAAAAAAATTTCTTTATTTGGTTCTAAATCTAATTTGGGTCTGTCGCGGCAGCTGCTCTGGATGACCCCATGGTTAAAATGGTAAATCTAAAACAAACATTGAAAAATGTGTGTTTAATTATTGAAATTATAAAAAGGAAATTCTCTGCTGTATGAGGATTGCCAACCAATCCACTCCGATTTGTGCAGAAACACCAGACTTGCCTCGGTAATTTCCTCATGGAACAACCTTTTATCGGACAAATTGAATCGATAACCACACACATGAATACCTCTTCGTGCTGATTATGATAATGATCAGCATATAGTTTGTAAGGTTTGGACTTTGGAGGGCTTAAAAATTATATACTCACATATCTATTTCCGTGGCTCGTGCTGGACTGGGCGGTTTAGAGGACCATTTGAATCCTAAACGTTTCGCGTTTCCTGAGGCAACTTGTCACGGAAGCGCGGTGAGCTTCCATTAACTGATCGGGTGTTCCTTAAAACATACTATTCAAATATTTTAGACGAGATGAAAATTCAAAAACAAACCTTGTAGTCTTCAACAGGAATAACGGTAAATGCAGCAAACAGACAACTTTCGGTGGCAACTTATGCCGAGAATTTTGATTCCTCCGACTGGTAGCGTTTTCTGGTTGAGTGGTCCAGCCATTCCAGCCCGTCGGCAGTAAGTTTTTTCGCCGCTCAGCACACCGGTCGTAGCTTTTTAAATTGGCCATGTTGTTAAACACTGTCGAATCACTGATTCCGAACAATTTTTTGATTTTTCCTAGGAACCGAATTCACCATATGATCACGAACGAAACAAAACAAAACAAATTCGAATATTTCTACACACTCATCTTTTTTACTCTCGAATTGCGTTCTAACGAACATAATTTTACAACATGAAAGACATAAATTTGAGTTGAAGGTATAATTTTCACTGTTTTGAGATGTGTGCGTGTGATATAGGTGTTAAAAGATGTAAAATTAGATCATTCTCGAAATAGATCAAATATAATCTAGGTTCTTAAGCGTTTCTGTCACGATTAATTTTCAAAAATTTTTGGTGTGTAGCTTCGAAATTTATTCTACTGAGAGTTTGTGGATGTTTTTGAACAAAATGGTTAATAGAAATGATGTCTGTACTAAACAAAAATAAGATCTATTTTCTTGTTTTGGGGTCTGGCTGGTCAGCAAACCAACAAAGCAAATAGAGAGATCTAATTTTGCTTAACACTGAAGTGACCATCTTTCAATGATAAGATGGCTAACATCTTACAAATGCTAAAACCACCAGCCCATAGAAAGTGTACTATGTATGCCGTGAGTCATGGCTCGTGACAAAGACTCAATCTCATGACCTCTAGATTAGAATACTTGAACGCTATCTTCTAGGCCACGGTCAGCGACTAGCTATTGAGGTCTTTAATGGGAGTTACAAATGATTCACTTTTTGATGTTTAAAAATTTCTTAAAGTCGTTCAAAGTCAAAGTTGTTATTCAAAATACTTCCTCAAAAGGAGAAAGGAAATTTGATAATTTGTATCGTACCTTATCAGGTATCAGAATAAGGAAGGCTCAATAGCGGAACGTTTATAGAATTTAACCGAATAACTGGGATATGTAAATAGAAACTTGAAAAATTAGTTTATAGAGTTTATACATGAAAACGTAAAAAACATTGTTCATCGTTGTGATTGCGCTCTCAATCAAGAAATTTAAAGTTATGTACAGTTTCAGGAAAAAAAGCAAAGAATTCACTGAAGCGAACTTTACTCACGATGTGATTGTAGTTTTTCCTAAATGAGAGTGTTGCAACGCACACATGGGCGAAGTTAGTAAAAAATATGAATCTTAATTATGTTAATATGCATTTGAAATATTTCGCAGAACTTTGATTCATGAAAGTGCCTATTTATGTTGATTGAATTTGTCAAGACCCATGCTTTCTGCATATACTTTGAAGGATACCGAAATTCATAGTATTTTTTCCAATATTTCAGGCCGCCTTCCGTGCCCAAGGAAAGGATGTCTCGGTAGAATTCCTGCCAAGTGATGAACAGTCGTTGTTGGCCATTCAGGGACCCCAAGCTGTATCAGTTCTGAAAAAACTTTGCACTAAAAACCTCGATCAGCTGTACTTCATGAACACAACAACCGATACGATTGCCGGAGTTGAGGGATGCCGCATAACTCGATGCGGATACACCGGAGAAGATGGAGTAGAGGTGTCCATTCCATCTGCCAAGGTTTCAGAAGTTGCTTCCGCTTTGCTGGATCCTAAAATAGGGAACCTAAAGCTAGCTGGCTTGGGAGCTCGAGATTCGCTGCGAATGGAAGCCGGTCTGTGTTTGTATGGGAATGATATTGATGAGTCTACAACTCCAGTGGAAGCTGCTTTACTTTGGTTGGTGGCAAAACAACGACGGGCAGAGAATAACTTCCCGGGATCGGATGTGATTCTGAAGCAGATCAAAAACGGTGTTACGAGAAGGAGAGTCGGATTCAAGATGGTAGCTGGATCTGCTCCTGCCCGGCATCATGTAGAGATCTACGACAACGAGCAACATAAAATCGGTGAAGTAACCAGTGGTTGCCCGAGTCCATGTTTGCAACAGAACATCGCCATGGGCTACATCCGGGAAGTTTCAAAAAAGATCGGAACGGAAGTTTCATTTAAGGTTCGAGACAAGTTCTATCACAGTCATGTGGCGAAAATGCCCTTCGTTCAGACACATTATTATCAACCGCCGAAATAAATGTTGAAACCTTTTATTTACACCAAATTTCTTAGTTTTTATTTATTTTCCTTTTTATCAAGATAATTGTACTTAGGTTTAAACTATTTTCAATTTTAAGTTATTGTCCTCAATTATCAAACTGAATCATGATGAAGAGAAAAGTAAATACGCTTCCCAGCATCTGGAAGAAAATTTATTTTCAAATTAGCTAAGAGCGCTCAATGTTTAATTTAAATTTTACCTCATAAAAAACCGTCAGATTGAGTGAAAACAGCCACGATGTAATCCTTGGGGTGTTATGACGTATTTGCATTACCAATGCTGCCATCTGCAAAAAGATTAAACTTTGCTGTTGCTTAACTTCATCTTGATCTTATAGGAGAACTCTTACTTTTTTCCGAACCAATTCATCCTTCTCAGAAACCATAGCAGCAGCCAACAGCTCCTGAGTATCGAGGGCTTCATGTTTGACCAAATGAGAAGAAACCAGAACCGTCAAAAGACCCAAACAGTACTCGGTCCACCAAATCATGTGCATTCCACTGCTCACGAATGACTCAAATTTTCCTGTTAAGATTACTCGATAGGCGGCAAAGAGTGTTTCGATTCCATACATTACAACTATTATGCAGTAGATGATGGCCTGTTGGACAAAATTTTGGACAGTTTTAAGCTGACGTGTTGATTTGATGAAAATGAACTTACCTCTGTTAACGTCATCCAGCTTATATCATTCGTCAGAGTGTAAAGATCATCAAAAATAAGAGCAATTTCTGATATCTTCTCATGACGAGGGCTACTGCTTTTACTAGTTGCAGGAGTACTTTGTTGCTTATAAAGGATACAATTTTTAAACTCATCTCTAAAAAAAACATAAACGTTTAAACTTTTAAATTCAGTTTTTTTCTGATTTCTTATACCTCAGGTTTTCATTTAAAACCTTAATTCGTTTATAAGTTTTGAAGTACATCATATAACTGTTATTGGCCAGGGCACTTCCACTGAAGCTCACCACTATTTGCCCTCCGTAAACGAAAAACCCAACAGGAAAATTTCCAAGCAAATACATCGCATACACACCCAAAAGAATTGAAAAGGTAATAAAAATCAACGAACTTCCCAAACCAAATCTGGCCATCCTTAGCTCTGAGCCGAAATCGATCTCCATTCCTAGGGATGCCATTTTTTTGTCCACGGTAAGAAATTGTTGAATGATTTTGACCATCGCGTTTCTAAGATAAAATCGTGACAGCATGGTCGTTATCATTCCAAATCCAGCCAACAACAGCATATATTCGCCTCCCTTATCCAGCAGAACGGAACCACTTTTGGCGTAAGGAGCCACGGCATTCGGGTTTAGCACTTGAGCTGAAAAGTAGATGTAGGCCGCTAGGAACGCCAAGCTTAGGGTGATTCCGGATCTGGACCATGCCCACTCTATGGAGCCACCTTTCCGAACTTTGAGCTCATAAGTGTTGAAACCGAAATATTTGGTCCAACTCACCAAATGATTGTAGTGCTCCATATTGATCAAAACATTGGTAAGGAATGAGGCAAATTAAAACATTTCTGTTTGATTTGGTTGTTCCAATAAAGAAGTTACATTCAGTTGGTTTAATGACATTTTAATGAGCTTCGTTTAACGATTGAGTGATAAATGCCTTATCTTCTGATTCATTGATATCTCATAACATTACTGCAGTCAGAAAATGTTCAACGTGGGAAGAAAAGAGCGTTTTGATGGTGGAATTTAGTTGTAACAATGTTTTTTTTCTTCAAACTTAATGAAAACTGGAGCAAACTTCAGTAAATGTAAAGGAATGGAAAAATGTCAACATTTAATGCTATCTCGAAAATCTCAAAGTTTCACTTTGAGTTTTTGACTTTAAAAAAACCTTAGGAGGAACAAAAAACTTAAGAATTCAAAAAATCATTTCGATGATAAATGCCTGATAAACTATGAAAAGTCTAGATCTGGGGATCATTAAAAAAAAACTCGCTCTTAACCTCATGTGATTTGTTAAATTGTTTCATTTTTAACATTTTTTTAACTGGAAAGGTCAATTGAATGAACACAAGAGTGATCCTTTATAAAGTTAAAGAAATAAAAAAAAAATAGTAAACTTAGTTTAAATGTCATTTTACAACAATTTTTTAAGAAATCTGAAAATGAAAATAAAATGTTCGTGTGTAAAGGGTGATACGGTCAAAATTTGGTCAATATCAACTTGACGTATTTCTTTCAATTTTGCATTTAAAAAATTTGAACACCCCTCATTTTAAAGGTGTGAATGTGTAGAATGTTGCTTCTATTTTGATTTTGGAATTCACTCTTCAGTTGTCAAAATGCCGTCCAAGGAAGAAGAGCAGCGTATCAAAATTTTGCTCGCGCATCGCGAAAACCCGAGCTACTCGCACGCAAAGCTGGCAAAATCTCTAAAAGTTGCCAAATCAACCGTTACAAATGTAATTAAAGTGTTTGGGGAACGTTTGTCGACAGCCATAAAGTCTGTATAGGGGATAATCGAAAACCGGAAGCCGCTGAGACGACAAAGAGAGTTCCCAGTAGTTTCAAGCGAAACCCTAACCTCTCTCTCCGAGATGCCGCAAATAAGCTGGGTGTATCGTCTACAACCGTGCATCGAGCCAAAAAACGAGCTGGACTATCGACTTACAAGAAGGTAGTGACTCCAAATCGCGATGATAAACAAAATTCGACGGCCAAAGCGCGATCCCGGAGGCTGTTCACGACGATGCTGACAAAGTTTGATTGCGTGGTAATGGACGACGAAACCTACGTCAAAGCCGACTACAAGCAGCTTCCGGGACAGGAGTTTTAAACGGCAAAAGGAAGGGGAAAGGTAGCAGATATTTTAAAGCACATGAAACTGTCATAGTTCGCGAAAAAATATCTGGTTTGGCAAACCATCCGTACCTGTGGCTTGAAAAGCAGCAGCAGCATAGCTCCCGGGGCTGTCAACCAAGAAATTGACGTGAAAGAGTGTTTGAATAAACGTCTGCTGCCTTTTCTGAATAAACACGGTTGTTCCGTACTGTTTTTGCCGGATTTGGCATCATGCCGTTACGGTGAAAAGGCCATGGAGTGGTACGCCGCCAATAACGTGCAGGTGGTTCCCAAGGACAAGAACCCTCCCAACACGCCAGAGCCCCGCCCAATTGAGAAATACTGGGCTATTGTCAAGTGGAACATGAAGAAGACCAAAAAAAAACTGTTCAGGACGAGCAGCAGTTCAAGGCAAACTGGCTTTCTGCGGCGAAGAAGGTGGACAAGGTGGCTGTACAAAATCTGATGGCAGGGGTTAAGCGTAAGGCCCGGCAATTCGGATTTGGAAGAGCGGAATCCTAACTGAATATTTTTCCTGAATACTTATTAAACTTGAAAAAGAAATTTAATTTGATTTTTTACATAAAGGATTTCACCGATTTACACGCGTTTTCCCTTAACCAAATTTTGACCGTATCACCCTTTATCTGATAAAGAAATCCATTCAAACTAAAAAAAGATGCAGTTGCTCGAAATTACTCCTAGTTAGTATTTATACGGCGACAATAAGCAAAACAATCAAAACAAAGTCAGTCATTGATCTTTTCTTCTAAGCGACAGACGTGTCTGAATAAATCTCTGAATTGAGATTCGAACGAATCGGTTATTTACGATAGTGGGGTAGTTGGTTGAATAAGCACAGGGAGCGCAGATTTTCAAGGCTGCTGCAACGATTGTTCGTTTATGATTATATCACAGGTGAAAAGACCGATTGGCTTAGGGAAAGCAAATTTTGGAAGCTGCTGCTGCAATCGCTTGTTTACGATTTGGCCAAACCGATGGAAAGACGGATTGGCTGAGAGAGCGTAGATTTTTAAGGCTGCTGCTACGGACATATTGACTCTGATCCAGCCACCGGTAAAAAGATGGATTGGCTCAGGAAACGCAGGTTTTTAAGGCTGCTGCTACGATTGTTTGTTAACGATTTGGCCACCGGCGAAAAGACGAATTGGCTAAGAGAGCGCTGATTTTTGAAGCTGCTGTAACGAACAAATTGTTTCTGGTTCGGCCACCAGTAAAAAGACATATTAGATCAGAGATTAAGGCTGCTTCTACGATTGTTTATTTATGTTCCGGCTTTAGTAAACAAAAACAGAGATTGGATAACAGATTGGAAGAATGTTATCAGATTTTTCTAGCTTTGGTTAACAAAGGCAACACTTAGCAAAATAAACGAAACAAAGTCAGTCATTGATCTATTTTTGATAGCGAAAGACGTTTCTGAGTTAAACTTTGAATTAAGATTCGTAAGAACCGCTCTAATGGGTGTCCTTTCAGAGCATGAATTTTGATAGCTTACTTGCAAAGTTTGGCTAGACATGTAATTTTGAATGATCTTAGTGAGATATACAGGAAAACCAAATCGAGCTAATTAAGCTCGATGCCCTTGTGCCAAACATTGTCAAAAGCTTTTGCAATATCTAACAGAGCAACACCAGTTAAATAACTTTCAGATTTGCTAGCGTTAATCATATAAGTTACACTCAAAAGTTGATGTGTACATGATGAAAACCAAATTAATCGTCAGGGAAAATAGAATTCTGATTAATGTGAATCATCATTCTATTCAAAATAACTCTCTCAAATAGTTTACATAAAGAAAGAAGCAAACTAATTGGTCGATAACTTGAAAGTACTTTTTTAGGTTTCAAAATTGGAGTTTCTTTGGCCTTTTTCCATTTATTTGGAAAATAAGCCAAGTGAAAACATTTATTGAAGATTTTAACTAAAAAATTTAAAGTGCTTTCAGGCAACTTTTTAATAAAAATATAGAAAATCCCATCTTTCCCCGGAGCTTTCATATTTTTAAATTTTTTGAAAATCAATTAAAGTTCATCAATATTTGTCTCACAGGAACTTTCAAATACATTTTGCTTAGAAAGAATATCATCAAATTCTAGGGAAATTTGAGCATCAATTGGACTTACAACGTTTAAATTAAAATCATGAGCAGATTCAAATTGTAGGGCTAATTTTGAGTTAGAAAACAGAAGTTTTCTTCAAAGTAGGAATTGGCTTCTGGGGCTTTTTCAGAATTTTAGTTAATTTCCAAAACGGCTTTGAGTAGGGTTTTTTGTCCTCTAATGCTTTTGCAAAATTTTCATTACGAATAAAATTTAAACGACGTTTGATCTCTTTTTGAAGGTCGCAATAAATAAATTTCAAATAAGGATCCCTAGTTCGTTGATATTGGCGTCGACGAATGTTTTTCAGTGGTAAGAAAAGCTATGGATCATCATCATGATTAAATTTTTGTTTAACTTTAGGTATTGAAGCGGCTTTAGCATTGACTATTGAAGTTGTAAAATTTTCTACAGCCAAATCAATATTTTCTATTGAAGTCAGTGAAACGTTTACATTTAAGTTATGTTCAATAAAATTCCTATATCGCTCCCAGTCAGCTTTTTGAAAGTTAAATGTTGATTTTAAAGGGTTTTCAATGGGACTTTGGGATACAGAAAAAGTTACTGGAAGGTGATCTGAATCGAGGTCCGTATGAGTAACTAACTGACTACAATGCTCGCCTAAATCCGTTAGAACCAAATCAATTGTGGAGGGATTTCTAATTGAAGAAAGACAAGTATGCCCATTAGGATATTCAACAGTATAATAACCTGCAGAGCAGTCATTAAATAAAATATTCCCTTTAGAATCGGTGTTTTGCATTAAAGTCACCAATAATAAAAAAAAATTAGATTTATTTCTGGTGAGTTTTTGTAAATCTCCCTTCAAAAAATTTTTCTGTTCACCGCTTTATAGGAAAGCCAAATATGCGGCAATAAATATAATTTTCCCCATAGAAGTTTCTTATTCAATTTCAATTGTTTCTAAGACTTTTGTATTGAAAGAAGGAAGAAGTCTAAATTTGAGACGACTATTGATGACAATAGCAATAGCTGAATTTGCTTTCAACATAAGTTGCATTATTTCCATTAAATTTTGATGCAAAAATTTTAATTTTTCCTCAGTAATCTCAACCAAATCAACAAAATTTTAAGGATCAGAAAATGAGGGAGAAGAGCAAGTATTTAAATTTCGGGGACTTTCCCAAGCTTTCGCATGAACGTTGAGACTTGGTTTTTCTCCTATTTTGATTAGTTATACGGTTATACCAGAAGAGGGCAACCCATTTTCAACCACCTCTGAGAACGTTAAACAACGAGTCTGTGGCGCAGAATCAGCACAGGTAGTATTTAAATCACTTTGAGCATTACTAAGACATGATTCTAAAGTAGGCCGAGGCTGACCGCAAACAGGCAGATTGTTTGCTGGCCTGATGTGTGAAGACGAAATATAGGAAGGAGAAGGAAGAGAAACTTTTTGGACATCTTTGGGATTTTTCCTGAAAGCAATAATTTTTGACCTAACGAGACAATCTATGGAATTGAAGGAATGATTACCAGCGCAATTCGCACGCTAGAAAAATTCTGTTCTGTGTGTGTGTTTCACCACCAAACAGGCATTTAGATTTTCCATGATCGAATGAGCCGCAAAGCATGCATCTGGCATTCATTCTACAATTCTAAGTGCCGTGACAAAAAGCTTGACAACAGCGACATTGAGTTATATTTTGTAGAATAATTGTTGAAGATTTTCGAAAAGGTTCAAATTTGACTCGACAATGAAACATATGACGAGTCTTTTCAAGAATTTGCAAATTATTAACCATATCCTTTTAGAAATGGATCAATTTAAAGCTCAGGAGCAAAACCAATACTACTGATATTATTCGTGTTGTTTTTCCCTCATTTGAATGACTTGAATCGGAGAAAAACCTAACAAAAAATTTAATTCAGTTGTGATCTCATCCTATGTCTGATCGCCGGTGAGACCACAAAGTACAACTTAAAAAAACGATCACTTTTAGTGTCTTAGGTAAAAAATGTGTTTTAATATTCATTTAATTTAATTTTTTTTTTTTGAAAATCATCAAAAGATTCCGCCAATATACGAGCAGTTGATCGATCTGAAAATAAACCTTCACATCCTTGACGGAAGTGACGATTTCTTTCCGAAAGGCATTGAAGTCTGAAATCGTGATCGTAATTGGTGGAACCTATTCTTTTTTAAGAGTATAAGAAGAAGAAGGTTTCTTACTACTCTTATCAGAATTAAGTGTGAATATTTCCTTATCACCGATGTTATGAAGGACATCGAATGAATTTGAAATTTGAACTTTTTTGGTAGATGGACCTGGATAAGGTTCGGCAATCCGTTTTCTTTCGACTTTGAAGCCGGCAGATGAATTCCCCATGCTGAAAAGAAAAGAGAAAAATATTAATAAAAGAAAATGAAAATAATTTTAGCACTGAAAAGTGCTGATTGAAAAACAGGTAAGAATAAAATAAATAATGTAAAATGTTCCTGCAGGTACACAGCAACGATACGAAGCTCCGGCGTACGTGTTGACGGCTCAACGGCACAGATGGAAGTGTTCTTCTTTCATGTGTTTTACCCTTTTCTTCACTTTCACATTTCACTCCCACATTGCTGAGCAATACTTTACATCAAGATGGCTTCTTTGACCACGAGTTTTGTTCCACTAGCCACTTCCTTTTCTTCTGCACCAAATATGATGACATATTCGTAGGGGTTTAATTTTTGTTTGTCAAAACGCTTCAAACACTTTGATGACTTTGGATAAATTATGCACAGCTTGGAATGCAATTGACTCGCCATAAAAAGTTGCTACACTAAGTTTTCCCACTTAAAATGACTAATCCCAACAAAATTGTAGAAAAGGAAACCTCACAAAATGCATTCTTGCACTATTGAGTGATTACTGGCAGTTGCCGGTGTGTGTACCAGAATAAATTTATGATTCAATGCCACACATTTGAGCTGGTTCCATCGTTCAACTTTCGGCTGCTGGCTGGAAGCTGCCATAAGGCGGCAAAAAGCTGTATGCACTTTCGTATGTATGAGCTGGATTGAGGAACAACTTTTCCACTAACTGTGGCATGACAAATGTTCTTTCCACTTGCTGGTTACTCACTACTATTATAACAGTTCCAAAAGGAGTAGCTTTTTTCCTGAATTGTTTTACAACCACCAAGCATTTTACGAAAGCACGTGTGAGCGACCATGCGGATGTCAAAATGCCTTCCCCGGAAGCATTAATAATCTGCATTCCACTAGCAGCTAGCTGAACGCGTCATTTCCCGGGGGTTATTCTTTCAATCATCCGGAGTGTGCATTTCCGGGGGAACTGCTTCAAATGGAAGTAATTTTGTTCGGGAAGACTTTTTCAAACGCTTCAAGAGAGATTACAAATTTGCAAAACTGTATCCAATTATTCAGTCAGTAAGTTTTTTTTTATTTCTGGATATCTTGAATTCGTCGACCTCTCTGCCCACAAGTGTGATTCAAAATATAAAATATGTTTGAGAATCAAAAACTTTGAAGGCTGGAATCGTTTCTTGGCCTGCCGGAAGGCCTTAGGCCAATTTTCAGCTCATCTGGACAACTATAAGGGTAAGCTCAATGACGCTCAAGAGTGAATAATTTGAAATCTTTTATTGTCGTAAAAGTGCAAAATCTTCTTTTTCAGCTTTAACTTTCATGCACATGCATAGTTTGACCTACAAATTTGGTTTTCTTTAATAAAATGTAACACCATTTCTTCAAAGACAATAGAAAGATATGGAATTTGAATCTTAGTATATTTTAGACTGCTACTTCTACTTCTTAATACTACTTTTGATACTGGACTAAACCGACCTCATTGGACGTATATTTTATGAAGATATATTAAAACTCTCCGAACATGTTTAATTTAAATTAGAGATGTACCTAATAGTGGTATTCGGCGAACACCCGAATACCGAATATTGACCTTTTCAGCCATTCGGTCAAACGAACATTCTATTGAGTTGTTAGTTAAAAAAAGCAATTATTTCAATTTACTTCTATTTTTTCCATTCTGATGCCCCTCGTGTTTTGAGTTAATTTCTTTCAACCAGGAAGGACATCAGATGACTTGTCGCTTTTAGGACGTTTATCAACAAGGATTTTTTAAGATTTATTTATAACAAATCAGCGGTACGCATATTGCTCCAAATGATGACTTGAAATTAATATTAAAAGAGTACTAAGTTTCATTACAGGATTCTCAATACACTTTAAACTTTACTACGGAAAACATCTCTTGAAACGTCGAAGTCGAAATGCTCGGAAAAACGGTTGAATGTTTTCATAACACCGATGATAGCGCTATTAGCTCCATAATTGTTCAATCGAGTGGAAACATAGAATCGAAGATCTTGGTTTCTAAGTTCACGAGGTCGCACGCTTAGAGAAATGGCTTCTAGGAGCGTGGGGCAGTCAATTCGCGATGTCAAGAGATCGGCGACAAAGGAAGCACGTGCTGCGTTTCTGCAGGCTTGAAGTGTGTCTATGTCTATGAAACGGCATCAATGTTCATAGCTTGGCTGCTGTTCTACCAGCGGAACCAAAACATTGTTTGTTTTGGTTCCCACTATTTCCATGCAATTCGCAATTGCGAACAATGTAACCGATGACTGTTGATGACAGCTGATGATGGTAAACACGGTACAAATGTTTACATCATCACACTGTGAAGCTAAACAACTCAAACTGTGGTTAGCAGTTACACTGCAATGTTGGCAGGCAGAAAATGAGTAGAAGTATCGGAATACTCATTGAGAAATGAGTACTTTCCCGGTTAGGGATTAAAAGAAGTGCAAAGTGACAATTAGCTATCGCTAATTAATATAGTTGTAATCTAATGACCTCATAGATGAAACATGAATAAAGATAACTCTATTTCACCACTGAAACCTGCGTTTTCAACAGATAACGAATTAGATGAAGATCTAATTTGAGTAAGATATTTTCGAAATAGTTGTTGAAAACAACCTACCCACATGGTCAGGAAAAAGACGATTTTTGAAAAATAAAATTTAAAAAGGGAAAATCAAGGGCAAATCTGAACAAAATCTAGGCTTTATTTTCAAACATACAAGAGGAAAAAAAAATAATTTAGAAAACATAGTTTTTTTCATGGAATCACAGCAGCAGTGTAAAAATAGTATCGAAGGATTAAGCGAAAATTTATGTTTATTTTGGAATTCATTAAAAATCGTTTTTGATAACAAAATGGAAAAATTTTCAAAGAAAAATTATAGTTTTTTATTTGATTTAGCGAATAAACAGTTGAACCCAGGCCAAATCCGGAAAGGCATCCCGGCCAGATTTAACTTAACTCGACTTCTTCATTGGATTTATGGGCAAGTCTGCATATGTATATCAATAAAATCTGGAATAAACAATAATCAAAATGTAAAGCGATATTCGTCAGCATTCTCCTGTAAGATCTACAGTGAACGGTATACAGATATTCCTAAGATACTTTGCCGAAGCATAAGTTTTTGATGATTGTGTAGCTCTTCCAGCATTACTTTAGGATATTTCATAAATTATTCAAAATCATTCGATAAATTTGACAAATCTGTTATTGTATCAATTTAAATAATAAATATTCTGTCTATTCGGCCGAATACTAAACTATTCGATGAGCCGAATACACTCAGGTTTTTTTACGCGGTATGAATTCCGTCGTTATAAGTTAACGGAAGGACTTGGAATATTTTCGCTCAAAAAACGTGTTGATTCGCGAGACCGTGTAGAAGAATAATATCCATGGCAAAAAACCGCGTAAAAAGAAGCCGTGTTAGAAAAACAGAGCCAAATCAAACCGCGTAAAAAAAGACCTTAGTGTATTCGGCTTAACGTTTTTTTTGGCGATGTTCGGTAAATCTCTAATTTAAATTAAGCCAGTAGTTTTGGCGTATTGTTAAGGTTATCCACGCCAATGATTATGAGATCGAATCCGGTTCATGGCATACATAGTACTCTTTCTAAGGGTTGGTGGTTTTAGCATTTGTATGATGCCAATCATCAAAACCTTGGCTCTGTCAAAGGTTTGGTTTTTCGCATTTATGCCGTGTCATAAGGCAATTTTTTAAATAATAAGTAATTTTTCCCAAGTCTGTCTGTTTAAAAAAACCAATATTTTTTGGATTTTGAAAAATGGTCGGAAATCGTGAGCCACCAAATCCAAATTGACCTAAAAACATGCAAAGTTTATGAGTTGACCCAAAACTGTAATTTCATAATTCATTTCGTTATTTTCAAGTTATTTTAGATGATGGCGTTAAAAAAAGAGTTGTATTTGATAAAGTAGTTTCGAAAACCTGGTTCGCGAACGTTTCGACAAAATTGATTATATAGGATGGACTAACTAATTATTTTTCGTTACTTTTCATAAAGGATAAGAAAACTTTACAGATAGGAAAAATGTACTTTAAGTTCGGAATGTGTATCTATAGAAAATTTATATATATATAAAAATTTCTGTCTGTCTGTCTGTCTGTCTGTCTGTCTGTCTGTCTGTCTGTCTGTCTGTCTGTCTGTCTGTCTGTCTGTCTGTCTGTCTGTCTGTCTGTCTGTCTGTCTGTCTGTCTGTCTGTCTGTCTGTCTGTCTGTCTGTCTGTCTGTCTGTCTGTCTGTCTGTCTGTCTGTCTGTCTGTCTGTCTGTCTGTCTGTCTGTCTGTCTGTCTGTCTGTCTGTCTGTCTGTCTGTCTGTCTGTCTGTCTGTCTGTCTGTCTGTCTGTCTGTCTGTCTGTCTGTCTGTCTGTCTGTCTGTCTGTCTGTCTGTCTGTCTGTCTGTCTGTCTGTCTGTCTGTCTGTCTGTCTGTCTGTCTGTCTGTCTGTCTGTCTGTCTGTCTGTCTGTCTGTCTGTCTGTCTGTCTGTCTGTCTGTCTGTCTGTCTGTCTGTCTGTCTGTCTGTCTGTCTGTCTGTCTGTCTGTCTGTCTGTCTGTCTGTCTGTCTGTCTGTCTGTCTGTCTGTCTGTCTGTCTGTCTGTCTGTCTGTCTGTCTGTCTGTCTGTCTGTCTGTCTGTCTGTCTGTCTGTCTGTCTGTCTGTCTGTCTGTCTGTCTGTCTGTCTGTCTGTCTGTCTGTCTGTCTGTCTGTCTGTCTGTCTGTCTGTCTGTCTGTCTGTCTGTCTGTCTGTCTGTCTGTCTGTCTGTCTGTCTGTCTGTCTGTCTGTCTGTCTGTCTGTCTGTCTGTCTGTCTGTCTGTCTGTCTGTCTGTCTGTCTGTCTGTCTGTCTGTCTGTCTGTCTGTCTGTCTGTCTGTCTGTCTGTCTGTCTGTCTGTCTGTCTGTCTGTCTGTCTGTCTGTCTGTCTGTCTGTCTGTCTGTCTGTCTGTCTGTCTGTCTGTCTGTCTGTCTGTCTGTCTGTCTGTCTGTCTGTCTGTCTGTCTGTCTGTCTGTCTGTCTGTCTGTCTGTCCTTCACATTTTCTAGTATATGATGCATATTTATGTCAACAACATACAGAAAATATAATAAAGCAAGTTTGCTTATTTGTCTGGGTTTTTATACACTATCGTTTCATTCATCTAAATGCTTACGCAAAGCGACGGCGATGAAAGTTGGACTGAGATTTTTATCTCAACACACATCTCAGATATTCATACTGGCCTACGTTTCCCCATGGCCCAAGATACCCCACTCTCCCCTACATTATTTGTTAGTTTTTCTCGTTGGGCCAATATCGAAATATATTTGGGTGTGTTGAATTTTGATAACCCACTCTGATCGTAGGAAATTGGACAAAACCTTATAATTGTGAGTTCTTAGTGAATTTTTTTTCGATAATTCGTAATCGATCATCTGTCTGTTAAAAAATACATAATTACCATACCCGGTTAAAATTGAATTGGTCTCGCTTTCAATCGGACAACACAATCGAAAGCGCGCCTATAGATACGTAGAACTAGTTATGTATGCACGGAGTACATTCGATAAGGAAGTGCTATAATTACACCATTATCCTTATCGCTCGCATGCATTTGCTAATTGCTCACATCCGCCTCCCAGAATGAACCGGCGATGCTACATTGCGTTGGCCATCGTCGCTGCTGGTGTTGTCCTTCTTCGAATTTCCTCCGGGAAATCAACCGGCATATAAATTGCATAATTAATGGCGGCACCTTCCGGTCAATTCACCCACTACTCACACGGACTCGTCCATCCATCCGTTGTCGTCATCGGTTCAGTGGGCTCATCAGTTTTGCTGCTGTAGAGGGGTCCGACCAAAAATGAAGGAATATGAAGTTGTTTTGATTTTTTTTACCATTCTCAATCGAAAAAGATTTTTTGGAGTAATCTGGATGCCATTTAGGTCGATTCATGTTATTTTAAAAGATAAAAATTTCAAATCATTCATTCCCATTTAAAAATTTTATAAACGGCCTTCTATAACGGCTTTTCCATCCAACCCTCCGGAGTTGTTGCATAAAACGAACCCAAAACGCAACTGATCTTACCAGTTTGTAAAGTCCGTCCGGATACACGGGTCGCCAAACAATCAATGAGATTATCATTCCGTGAATTCGGATTGCCCTGGTGCCGCCACGGTGGGAAGGCAAAAGTTGCTGGACCGGAGTCAGTTTTCCAGGTGGTTGCATTCCATCAAAGGGCCGCTGAAATTGCCGGAATCAACATCTACCGGCCCGGACCGCTTGCGGCAGAACGTGGAAAGGTTCGATATCGCTTTTCCATTCGACGATTCATTAACTTTCTTCGTTTGGTGCTATCGGAGATAGTTGTGGCAATCATTTACTCTCAAGCACCTTTGGGAGTCCCTCGAAAAGGATCCTTCATTCTGGACAATGGTCCCAGAATTTGTTTGGTCTGGTCTGCGATAAGTTTAGTCATCATTACTCTGGTTGACGTTTGGAAACTGAAAGCTTCATCTGATATTTTCATTAAGCTACACGCTGTGGATCTGAAATTTCAAGCTTTAAAAACCAAACTCGATCACGACTCCCATCGAAAATCGATTTTCATAGTGACTTTAATGTTCTTTATAGCCAGCTGCTTCATTCTTGTATTTTCAACAATACTGACTAACTTCAATCATATACCTATTGCGACATTAGTCCTCATAAAATATGTTGAAATTTTCTTTAACGGTACCTACATGCTCATCCTTGGGAACTATTTGATTGTAAAATTCTTGATCCACAAACGATTTCAAAGATTGAACCAAGTCATAGAGCTGAGATTAAAAACAACCCACGACAAAAGTTTCATTTGGACCCGGGAACTGGTTCAAAATAGAAGCTTCAACGATGTAGAATTCGTCCAACACATTGCTCAAATACACGCCGAACTCACAGAAATAACCGATTGCTCAAGCAAAAATCAAGCTTTTCAACGACTCTGCTTCTCATTCACCATTGTTGGTTTCACCACGCTAAACATATTTGCAATGTATCAAGCAGTCGGCAGCAAAGACCCGGCAGTTTTTTCGACAAGTTTTATAAACATGGCTTGGACAGTGTTGTACATTTTTCTGTATGTGGGGCTCATTGCTAGGAGCAGTCTGATCGGATCGGAAGAAGCAGAAACGACTAATCTCGTCTATAAGGCTCTGAACAATACCAAAGACGCGGGATTGGTGCTTGTTTTAAGGAACTTCTCGAGACAATTACCACCGGATTCGACCGAAAATGGCGAATGGGGAAAACTATTATCGGTACGGGTTTTAAGAAATTAAAAAAAAGAAAGTTGTAGCTTTGAACTAATTTCGCTCCTTTTTCTTTCCAGGCAGTGGCAACGTGTGCGTCTAATTTGATAATCTTGTATCAATTTGATACTGCAATGGATCAACCAGTTTGAATTCCACAAATAATCTTTGCAATGAATTACACTTCATTGAGTCAAACATATCAGAGCAATAATAAAAACATGTAAAGAATTTGGTTCCTTTTGTGTCTATCAGGCGCGGTCCTATGGGGGGGGGGGGGGGGTGATCACCCCCCCCAAGCTGCAAAAAACCGTTACAAAATATTCGCAAAGGCTGGAATTTCTATAAAAACTTCGAACTTTTCCTAGTGGGTGTTCTTTTGAATTTTCAAAATTTTCCACTCCGTGGGAGTGATTGTTAAATAAAAGAATTTATTAATTTCTTAAACTCTTGAAATTGACAAAAATTGGGTCCGCCAAACTAAAATAGCTGTAACTTGCAATTCCCCAGACCGATTTTCACCAAATTACTTTTGTTAAGGCACTTACAGTGTTTAATCTAATTTGCTGACCATATAGGTTTCTTTTATACATTTTCTATACATTCAAATTTCTAAAAATATTAAAAATTCTGCTTCTAAAATTAGAGGTGATGAACAAAATCTGAAAAAAATTGAGTTCAAGAATAAACCTCCAAAAACAGTTTTTAAAACATAGGCTCCAAAAACATGCCTAGGTTTTAATTTTTCTCAGATGAAATTAAACAGTGATAATAATATTCCGTCATCATTCAACTGTTTTCTCGGGAACAAGGTAATCGCTCAATATATTTTTCTAATTTTTGACCAATACGGCTAGAGTTCCACATTCACACCAATTATATCGCCGATACTGCAGCTCATCAACACTATAATTATTAAAATTTAAAGTAGAAATCTAGCTTAAGAATTTAAGTTGCAAATTCACCCTGAATCTGAAAGTTTCGTCATTTGAATTGCAATTGATTAGGAAATTTCATTGAAAAATAGTATAAGCTTTATGAAATGAACCCTTTTATATATTTTTTTTTAAATTATAAATAGCACAATAAATTTGAAAATATTGAATACATGATAATATACATATTGAATTTACGAAGCAAAAATACGATTTTTTACTTTTTTACTAAATCATTCGGTTCAAATTTGTAACTATTGCTTTCGCTTCAGTTCCAATAAATTTTAAAATCTATGAGAGCTTGAAATTCAAGAGAAAACAAATAAAAGTAAAGTACCGAAACTGCATACCTAAGAATTTGATTTTGAATGATTTTGTTTTAGAATAAAATTTATATTTAGAAATTGAAGAATCGAAACAAGAGTTTATATTAAATCGTTTTTTCGAATCACGATTCAGCAATATACTTCAGAAAAATAATAAAATATTCAGTTTTAAATTCATAGCAACACTTTCTCAAATGACTGTTTGGATTTCCAAAGGTATTGTAGCTTAACGAGAGTAACTAAAATTTTGGTGAGAGTTCTGCGGTGATATATAGATACTCAAGAAACATATTGTAGATAACTTGAGAATTTTTTCACATTTTCCTCTATAAAAATGTTTGAATTTTTTCATTTTTTAAATCACATTTATATCGGATGATTCTTCAAAGAGTTCTTAAATTGATAATTTTTAAACTGCTCAATATACAAATGACCAAAATGATCTTTTTTGTCAACAATTGTTCGCAGAGAATATTAAAGATTCACAGATTGTTTTATAAAAGGATGTTTGAGTTGTTTAAAAATATATCAAAATATTTATGTAGATCAAGTTTTTTAAAACTTCTCTAATTTAATTTTTTTTAAATACAAACCTCTTATTTAGTTCAATGAAATTTTAAGAGAATAGGAGAAGCATGGTCGTGTAATATTGTTTTTTTTTAAAGAAGTGTATCTTATAAAGTGCATCCATTACTTTCATGATTTATCATTTAGATAAAAAAAATTGTTTGAATCGTGACAAATTTTATGCAGATTAGAAATTTTATTTCAAGATACCAATTTCAGCCTCTATTTTTTATCTAAATGTTCAACTCCACATTCAAAAGGGTATTTATAAATTCACAAGGCCACATAATAAACATTTTTTTTAGATGAGAAGATCTTAAGAGCTAATTCTGATTTTCGTGCCTGAAATTATTTTCAAATAGGTTAAAAATTATTAAAGTAAATTCTGCACTTTTCTGACAAAACTTTTAAACATTACAATTAAAATTCGAAATATGGGTTCATACCACATTTCTTTCCCCAAGAACGTTAAAAAAAATTGAAATTTTCTGTTTGTTTACCGTTCGCAAGTCTGTAAAATAATAGACTTTTAACGAATGTTTAAAGAAGTAATGACTACATTGAATTTAAAATATTTCTTAAAGCAGAAACCAAATCGTTTTTCAGACATGAGCAATTTTTTTTTAAATGGAATAAAATCTTTGTTTTTAAAAACTTTCTTTAGTAATGTCAGAAATACTTGTCTTTCCAAGGTATTTAAAACTGTAGATTTTTCAGAATCAGTTATTTTTTATGTTAACTATTAAGTTCATCAGTTATCAATGATTGACTTCACTCAAAACTGATTCAGTAAAAAATTTATAAACTCCATATCACCAAGAGAGGTAATAAAAAAAATCTGGTTGAAGATTCGAATTCAGCGCACCAAAATCTACTAAATAAATCATTAAAACATAGACACCAAAATGCAATCTCTTGAATTATTTTGATAAAGTCTGCTTCATTTAATATTGGAACAAATTCTTTTGCTCATTGTGGCGCTCCTAGTGGACGGATTTGGAAACTTTTTTCACCCACGTATCGGGAAATTCATTACCTTTCACCATGTATTTATGTCATAACACCAAACGATAGCATTTTGTAAACAACCGCCATGGAAGCCGAACGGAGAGATCAAATTGTGCACAGTTTTCTTACGAGTACGAGTACGAGAATTTCCTCGAAACAGCAATGAATAATTTTTTTTAATTTTTTTTTATGAAAGAGTAAAGAAAATGCTACATTTGTATGAAAAACAAATTATGAATTCGTTAATAAATGACTGAACTACACGCAATTGTTTGTGTTTCAATATTAAATGAAGCAGACTTTACATCCGTCGAACTTGGTCAGCACTTGGTCGTACAGCTTTCGAGCACGGATTCTGGCCACATTGTTTGGCTTCAGCGTCCGATTTGGCTGTTTGCTGGCTCGGAATGACCTTATTCCTTCCCGGAGACGAATTCATCGCACCGTACTGTGAGCGGCCTGCAACTTATTGGCCAAATCGCGGTCTGAAAGATTGGGATTCCTCTTGACGGCCTTGATGACTTTCCCACGCAGTTTCCGGTCGACAGTTCCACTCCGACGCTTCGAATGCGGCTTCCGAGCCGTCGTCAATGTTTCCTTGTACTGCTTGATAACACGCTATACGGTATTTCTGGGCATTTTAAGCTGTTTAGCTAGCATCGATGCCGACAACAATGGATTTTCAAGAAAACTGTGCACAATTTGATCTCTCCGTTCGGCTTCCATGGCGGTTGTTTACAAAATGCTATCGTTTGGTGTTATGACATAAATACATGGTGAAAGGTAATGAATTTCCCGACACGTGGGTGAAAAAAGTTTCCAAATCCGTCCACTAGGAGCGCCACAATGAGCAAAAGAATTTGTTCCAATATTAAATGAAGCAGACTTTAAGAAGTTTTTATTAGAAAAAAACTTTTTCAAATGTTATAAACTAATCTTTTTTAACTTCATTTTATTTATTAGTTTATGTAGAGTATAATCACAGTGATTTTGTTTGTTAATTTAATTTATCAACCTTATAGGTGAAAATTAGAAAGACATAACTAAGGACATTTCAATATTATGAAAGTTAGAAAGTTAGAAGAAATGTATGGATATTGAAAATGAGTGATTAGAATTTAATAAGAAGCATTTTAAGCACATGTCATCAATTCTTTCCTCATAGATCAACAAAATAAACAATTAAATTAATATGGTAATAATCATTATTATCATCAATTACTCTGACCTAATCTGATTTTTTGTTAGAATTCTAGTTTAATTGCTTATCAAATCTGGTGTTATATTTGATGTATTTTTCTCCTGGCTCAAATTCCGGCTTTATTCTAAATTTTAATTCGCATTCCGTTTCTGATGTTTTGAAATCATCTACTTGATTTTTTTTTAAATTCAGAATAAGAACCAACATTTCGAATAATTTATTAATGACTAACCAGAAATAAAATTGATTTGAAATTTTAATTCTGATTTATTTTGATTCGTATCAGTAAATTTTTTTCGAGTTTGTGTATGATTATGGGTTTGAATATGGTTTTAGAAATTAATTTGCATATTGTGCAATGGTTAGAGACAGAAAAATACACAATTTTAAACACATTTATCATTCGTTTCAATTTTTGTTTGGTGGTAAAGAATAAACTGCAAAGAATATTGTGTAATTTGATTTACACCAACAATACGGGTTTTTTTTAACTTTTTCCAATGAAAATTTGTTTACTTTTGTGATTTATGACCACTTTTTCAACTTTGTCGGTCTCAACACAATCTCTTCTTCTGCTGTGGATTTTTTTTTCTGTCAAAGAACTATTTAAGTGCAAGTTTTTGCTCTTACGAATGCTTATAACAATTAAAAACTATATTTCAGAAAATAATGTACATTGAAAAATAAAGTGTTCATCACATATTGTAAATTGCGTTTATTCCCTTGAAAGAAGGGTGTTTTGTCCAATATTTCATGAAGGCACTTCGAACGGAATATTTAAATATAAAAAAAAAATCAGTTCAATCTTTTATGTAAAATTCTCTTGTAACGGTGTTTGTAGTGTAACGGTGTTTATTTTTCGATATTGAAAAATGAAAGCTTTCGCATCAATTGATTAGTGGAATACAGAGAAGATGAGATTATCTGAAATGATTTTTTTTCTAACTGAATCTGAAATTTATTTTCAGATTTAAATAGAAAATTGATATAAAGAACTCATTTTTATTTTCCTTTCTCCCTGCAATGTGCGGAGGGTCCACGAACTGCCACATTAACATTTCTTTGTAACCAAATGACATCAAATTTTACTTAATGCTGCATTTTTTTGATTAGTTTTTGAGCTGTACTTACTTCCTTCTTCCTGTTTCTCCTCTGGAAGAAGGTAAGGTCTTGAATCTCTACAAATCTTCTCTTATAGAATATGGTTTTTAGCTTGTAAAGCTTTTAAAACTATGCGATTAAACCTTCCCCATTCCCGGCTCTGTACAGTATGGAATGTCTTCTCCAGAAAAATAGAAGCATTTTTCGTAGGTTCTCGAATGCTTTTTCTTTCATAGAATCATTTCTCGTACCCTAATACTCTCTCCTGTACGCGTACTCGAATATAATTCGATTCGTTTATATCTCGAGTTATGCTTAAAAAAGACACTCCTCCCCCCTTCTTTTCCCCCAGTGGAAGGACAGATGGGTCTTAAACATCGTATAAACTTGACTCGTTGCTTCATACCTTCCTATGTGAAATTTTGATGAATTTGCATGATTAATTATCAAATCTCGCGTGAGCTTTCATTACGTCGTATAAAACAAAATGTAAACAAACAGTTTTATTACAAAAAAAAAAAGCTAAAATTGACATAAACTAGTCGCAACTTCTTAACATTTAGAATATTTGTAGCCTGGACAACATATTCATATATATGTGAAATACAAATTTTAAAGTTGTTTTGATAACTTTTGCGACAGTTTTCTGAGAATTCTTAAGATGTTTCATACGACGTAATGAAAGCTCACGCGAGAAATAATGCTTTAAAATTTATGGAAGACCACCTCCCTCCCTTTGTATTTTTCCAATAGAAGAGGGTCCCAAATAATTATTGAAACCTTTTTCGTACCCTTATAACCATTCATGTTAAATTTAATTTCATTTGCTTGATTAGTTCTCGAATTTTGCAAAAAAAAAATGTATGAGAGGACCCTTCCCTTTTCTATAAAAACACTGGGAAGGAGGAAGAGTCTCAAATCATCTTTAAAATGTTCTTCCTACCCATATACCCTCGCATGCCAAATTTGGTTCCGTTGGCTTGATTAATTCTCAAATTGTGCGATAACTTGTATGTAGTCTTTCTTTTTCCCCATAGAAAGGAGGGAGGGGAACTAAATACACTCTCATGCCAAATTTGGTTCCATTTGCATGATCAGTTCTCGACTTATAAAAATATATTACATTTATTTGAGAAACCCCCTCCCCCCTTACAGGGATAGAGAGGGGTCTCAAACCATTATAGGAACCTTCCCCGGCCTAAAATATCAGCATTTGCTAAGTTTCACGAAAATCATTTCAGTAGTTTTCGAGTCTATAGGGAACAGACCGATTGACTGACAGGCAGACAGAAATCCATTTATATATATATATATACTAGCTGACCCGGTGTGCTTTACTTCACCTTCTAAAAATCAAAAGATTGTGTGAAACAATTTCAGTATAATTTTTTTCGATATCATTGCAATGAAGCTTTCACATCAAATGATAATTGGAATACAAAGAAGATACGATTCTTTGAAATGATTTTTTTAAAACTCGTTTTGAAATTGTTTTACAATAATGGTTTTAAATTTGAACTTATGCAAATGTTTTTATTTTCCTTCCTCCCTGCAATGTGTGGACGGTTCACGAGCTACCACTTTCTTTCTTCCCGTTTCTCCTCTGGAAGAAGGAGAAGCCTTCAATCTTAAAAAAACCCTCGTGTAAAATATGGTTTCTTTAGCTTAAACAGTTTTCAGAACTATGCGATAAAACCAACCCAATTACAGGTTTTATACTGCATGGAATCTCTCCTTTAAAAAAAATTAACGTTTTTTCGAACTCGAGTTATGCAAAAAAATGTGCGGATCTCCTTTTTTCCTCTCTTATCTTCCAATGGAAGGTGAAAAGGGTTATTTTAATAACCATAGAACCATTTCAAGTACCCTTATACTCTCCCCTGTAAAATCTGGTTAAATTTATTTGATGAGCTCTTGAATTTATCAAAACAAACGTATGACCACACTTTTCTTTAGTGTCCCGTGAAGGGAACGAAATCCTCTTAGAAATATTTCTTGTATTTAACCCATCGTTTCATGAAGTAACAAATTTGCAACAATGAATGTATGAAAAATGTGAAAAATCGTATTTTATTTTAATTTTTTTTCATGATGTATACGCCATTTCCAACTGTTTAAAATGATTTTTAAGGGAAAATAAATAATCATGAATTGAAGGGTTAAATACTCCTCCCAATTTATTACCATCTGCTGAATATATGCATATCCGAGAATAGAAACATTTTCCTACTAAAATAACCACACATGTCAATTTCGGTTCCATTTGCTTGATAAGTTTTCGAATTTTCCCAAAAAATTGTATAGGAGGACACTTCTCCTTGTCTATATTTTCACTGGAAAGAGGGAGGAGTCTCAAACCATCATTAAAATATTCTTCCTTCCCATATACCCTCGCATACCAAAATTGGTACCGATTGCTTGATTAGTCCTTGAATTGTGTGACAAATTATATGTGAGCCCCCCTCCCCACTTCCTATTTCTCCATATGAAGGAGGGAGGAACCATTTTTGGAACATTTTCCGTAACCAAATGCACTCCCATACCAAATTTAGTTCCATTTGCATGATCGGTTTTCGAGTTATTCTAATCTTTTTCTTTTGTTTGGAAGGCCCTTCCCCCTTCCTGTGAGGGGGAGGGATCTCAAACCATAATAGGAACCTTCTCCAGCCTCCAATACCCCAACCTGCCAAGTTTCACGCGAATCGGTTAAGTAGATTCCGAGTCTATAGGGAACAGACAGACAGACAGACAGACAGAAAGACAGAAATCCATTTTAATATATAAAGATATAGATTCTTCCAGTTATCAAAATAAAAGGTTATGTCTTTGCAGGTCACAATATTGACTTTATATATTCATAATGAAACATGTTCAATTTATCATCGGATATTGATATGTACTTACAAAGTATAGGTTGATTTTTTGAACAATCATTGAGATACTGATAAAACCAAAGCATGGAATTCTAAGTACGTGTTTGAAATACTGAAAACACAAAACAAATACTACTTTAGTTAATATTGTGCATTAATACTTACCTTAAGTGGTGCATCTTTGAATTACTTTTCGAACTTTTCAAAGGCTAGTTTAAAATCAAGATCGATTAAAAATATTAAAATAATAAAACTAAAAGAAAAATTGAAGATCTGAATATGGTGTCGCTAACAATTTCAATAATGGGTCAAGAAGAAATGATACAAGTAATGTTTTTCTAAGCAAAATTATGTTTCCAGACCAAAAAAAATCAGAATTGAGAAACAAAGACAAACTTATACAAAAATTACAAAAAAAAACTTAATAGTGGGACTCTTCAATTGGGAAAATTTGTTTGAAAATGAATAATGTAATGTAATGGCAAATTTTGACAATAACGATGTAAAACCATCATGAGATTGAACTTAAAGTATAATAGGTTAATAGAGATCGTAGGTGGCGGAGGACAGCCTCTTTATGGAACGTTTCTGACAGCATAAGGTAGAAATTAAATTTCGTTCAATGATATAATTTGTTTTTTTTTTCTTAATGTCCGCTCAAAGGAGGCTTAAACCATTTGTGTTTCCAAAAAGAGTACCTACGTTTTTGTACGCCTTTTTTTTGACATTTAATTGACATGAATATGCGCAACTATTCCTTCAGATGCTAATATGGAATGGAATAAAAAATGATAAAAAAAATTTTCCTTGTGTTTTTTTATTTGCGTTAACTTTCCCTTTGACAGAAAAATTATCCAAAAATGAAAATGTGAAATCCATTACTTTAAGTAGGTACATTTTTGATTAGTCTTCATTTATTTTCAACTGTTGTAACAAATGAATCATCAAACTGGATAAGAATAACTAAGTACGATATCATAGTACTCATAATCTGAAAAAAATATCAACGTTTCAAATCGTCCATAAGCAAAGGCCCATAACCATAACCAAATCAACCTACCGACATTCCAAGTGTCCAATCGCATTCGAACAGGTAACAGTTAATGACAATTTTCCGATGACTCATGTATTGAGAAAACTGTAGCAATTCTTCTTTAATTGGGGTGTTATCATAATTCTGAAACGCTTTGTGAACCAATATAGCCGTTTTTGCACCCTTTAGATGAGAAAAATGGGTTTTAAGGGTAATAACGTAATAAACAATGCAATGATTCAACCTACCTGTCGCTTGATTCGATCCATTATTTCAATAATTACCATCCCGAAAATTCCTAGGAAAACGCTAGTTGTAACATTAAAAACAGCCAGCCATTCCTGCTGAGAGTCCTGAGAAATCAAGGCTCGATAAAGCGTGAAAAGTGAAAAAGTGTTCATAACAACATTAGCCACCGACACGAAAATCAACTGTCCGCTAACAACTTTGCTAGTCATCTGCGCCGCCTTGTTGACGTTACTCCATTGAAGCCAGAGTTCATTCAACAGCTTACTTTTATCGGCCTGTAGGCTTCTTGGTACCGGAAGTTCCTTAAGGATCAGGGTTGATTTTTTCCCGGGAGCAACGAAGTTAACCGAAAGTGTTTCATTCAGATGGTTCAACCGGTAGCTGATCAGATACCCGAAACAGAACAATTGAAGTTCGATCAATGTGAATGGAATCGCAAAACACAGGCTGCTGAAAATTATAGCCAAGCGAGTTTCTAGCGATTCCGATACCTGATTTGCTCCTTTCGTGTTAACAAATCCAAGAAAAATCCAGATACAAACTACACAGCCAATGCATTGAAGGAATGTTCTTTTTTGGGCCACTTGATTAACTGGTGCATTACACTTTATGGCCTGAAAAAAATAATTTATCAGTGAATCAAACAATCGAAAAATTCATTTGAAGGGAAAAGGATTCAGTTGAACTATTCAACTATGTAGGCTAACAATACACATTAGAGTTATTTGTGTAAATTTTAAGTTACCCTTTCATCAAATTCATGCAAGCAGTGGAAAACGCTCCAAACTTTCTCGTAGCTCCAGTAGTTGGACACGGCCAGAAGGGTGATGTAGATGCTTCCCAAGACGATAGTATATCTAGTTCCGTTGTCCAGAATCACCGATCCAGTAGATTTAAGATTCAGCACACTCATCAAGGAAGCATACAGAACAAACAGCTCCATCACCATCAGCCGGAAGAATCCCACGGCATCCCAAAATGTGATCTTAACCCGACCATCCTTGGGATCACCATAAACGGTATAAATTGTCAACCCGAATATCTTCAACAGAATGTGGTTCGGATAAACTGTGTCGAAAACTGTTACACATCGCCTAAAATTGTTCACCGATTCTTTAAGCCCCATTACCAATTGACCGATTCACTGATGCAGACAACCTTCTTCCCTTTGAAGCTGACTTCCGACAGAGCACCTGCATTTATAATCAATCCACCCACACATCCTAGAAAAGAAAAATGGTACAACTCCCATCCACCTATTCCGGCGCAGAATTGTTGCATAATTTATCAATGCCATTAATTTCCATAATGCCATCAATGGAGCATGAAATGTATCGCCCTCTAATCATTACAAATACCTTCATTTAGTAGGCTCAAACATAAATACTTTCGCATGAATAGTTTCAACCCTTTCCCGTTTATGATGACACCAACCAGTTATTGTTTGGCGCTTTGATGTTGTCGCTAATCAGAAACATCCGTGGGAGTTGGCAACCGATCAATTAGTTTGTTGCAATGTGTTGGAGTCAGCAAAGCGTCGGATTTTTTTCCTGATTCTTTTCAGATGAGAATGATAAGTTACCAATGATACTTTAAAGCGATTTAAATAGAGTACGGTGGAGTTCAAAAACATCCTTACTGTTCTTCTGTTTTCAAAATTTTTTGTAACTATTAAATCTGTTTTCTTGAACTTTTATCAGAAGCAGTTTCTGTAATCGACTCGTTATGGTTTTGGCAATTTATTTGCGTAAATTCTGTTTGACTATGTAATTTTTTATATTCAACATGTTTATCAAAAACCAACTTTCAAAGCGGATAAGTAGGAACTGTTTTAATTTAAACACATCATTTTTGTCATTTTTGTCATTTTTGTCATTTTTGTCATTTTTGTCATTTTTGTCATTTTTGTCATTTTTGTCATTTTTGTCATTTTTGTCATTTTTGTCATTTTTGTCATTTTTGTCATTTTTGTCTTTTTTGTCATTTTTGTCATTTTTGTCATTTTTGTCATTTTGTCATTTCTGGCATTTTTGTCATTTTGTCATTTTTGTCATTTCTGGCATTTTTGTCATTTTGTAATTATTGTCATTTCTGTCATTTTTGTCATTTTTGTCATTTTTGTTATTTTTGTCATTTTTGTCATTTTTGTCATTTATGTCATTTTTGTCATTTTTATCAATTCTGTCATTTTTGTCATTTTTATCAGTTTTGTCATTTTTGTCCTTTTTGTCATTTTTGTCATTTTTGTCATTTTTGTCATTTTTGTCATTTTTGTCATTTTTGTCATTTTTGTCATTTTTGTCATTTTTGTCATTTTTGTCATTTTTGTCATTTTTGTCATTTTTGTCATTTTTGTCATTTTTGTCATTTTTGTCATTTTTGTCATTTTTGTCATTTTTGTCATTTTTGTCATTTTTGTCATTTTTGTCAGTTTTGTCATTTTTGTCATTTTTGTCATTTTTGTCATTTTTGTCGTTTTTTTTTGTATACGATACCTATCATCGAACCAATGAGACATCCTTGAATTGTGCCTGGGATCAAAATCGCTCGGAATTTCCTTCCTGCTTCTTTGAGAATCAATAAGGCACACCCACATGTAAGCAAACACTCACACAAACACCCAAGCACAGACATACTCACGATTGGTAAAGGACACATTCCAGAGAGCTGTTTTATTTCGTTGAAAACGATACACCAACTCAAATAAACGCCGTTGACGGCAAAAGTGGTAAGCCGAATTACCGGATGCAATAAACGTAATCAAACAGAAATTGAAAATTCATAAACTTTAATGAAATTTCAATGTTTACATTCCGGACTAAATTTTTGCCTCGTCGAAACTCCTCATTTTGCAGCATGTCGACCGAGGTAACATTTGCCTATAACACATACGTATACACTTATTGGTTTGATTGTGGGGTGTTCGGCATTCAACATTGGCTTTCGTTGGCAACGTTAATTTTTCCGGAACCAGCATAGAGCAGCACTTTTTGGTGTTTCGGAACGCATGGTTCACGTCCTCGTCCTCAATGTTGTAGTCGTGTGAGTCAATGAGTGAATTTTTTTTAAACCTACCTCCTCCATTCAGTTGCAGGCGAGTGTTTGGAAGAGATTGAATTTTTTTTTTTGCTGTTGTTGCCACCCGTTTCCCGAAAAGACTGTTAATTAAGTGCAATCACGCTCCATATTCCGGGGGTCCTTCCGTTCGGGGTTTTCGTGTTTGGGCAATTGTGTGCAGGGTTGTTTGTGTGATCACAAACACACACACGAACGCGATCACATACACATAAACACACTTTTGCTGGGTAAAGGTGAGTAAATTGTTGTGCCACACGAAATTGGTATTAATTATGTCCGACACCCGGCCGGCGGCTGCTGATGGCGATTAAATGTTTCGTCAGATGATTGGATTTTGGGGAGCCCGATCGACTATGAATGAATGGATGAACGGACAAGATGCATTCAGCAGCTTCAGCTCATGCTCTGCTCGAAGCAGGGCACGCACGCAAACACGTACAAACTCACTCTGCTCCCGGTCACTTCTGTGCGGCATAATCGGTTAAAGCTTAGTTCTTTTAGAAATGGGACAGTTACAAATGCGTGTATCTCAAAAACCTTTCGTTTGATCTAAATACTTTCTATGAAGTAAATGAAGATAATCTTATGATAATTGATGAAAATTTGAAAAAAAAAATATTTATCGTTTTTTTGTAAGAATAAATACTACTTTACTCTTGGTACCTCCTATCGGCCAGCGCACACTTTTTTCAGTCATTATATTGATCAGTTTTTCAAACTTATACTTCGTCTTATCCGTATTTTAGGTGGTTAAATCTTCCTCCTTCAATTTCTGCTACTTTTCGGACCAATACTTATTTTTTATAAGAAACTCAGGGCAATTTAGTGGATCCAGCTGTTTCGAAATTAACAAATTTGGTTATTTTTGAGCCACTTTATGAGCATTTTTAATGGCATTTCTGCTGGCAAAATCTGGCAATAACGAAGTAAAACCATCATGAGATTGAAGTTCAAGTATAATCGGTAAGTATAGATCGTTGGTTGCGCAGGATACATAAAAGATTACTCTTTTAAGGCTTTTAAAAACAGCGAAAATCATAGTTTACGTTTTGAAAACTCTTGTTTTTTTTCACAAGCAGAATTTTGGCAAATCATTATATTTTATACAAAAAAAAACCAGTAAATACATACTTTAATATATACGGGACCTTGCCACGAGCAGACATGGTATAGGATTCAAATGCTGGAATTTATTTAAAATAGTGTATTTCATAAGTTTTTTCGTTCATCACAAATCATATGTTCCATAGCCTCGGAACCGGCTATACAGCTTACGAGCTGTGGAATTAGCATGAAATTGTTGTTTGTGGTTAGGTTTGAATAACTAAATACCAGGCAACACTTTCAGCGTATCGGAAAATCAAAATTTGGGAAATTTCAGCGATCTACCCTTAGTTTTTCGCTTATTGAAAATTCAAAATGCTGGTATGAGACTTGACTTCCCTGATGACCCTTAGCCGAAGTTGCCGATCATATGCTTCACCCCAATGCTTGATTTGAACTTTGTGGACATTTTTGACAGTATTTGCATACTTTTCAACCACTCACACACAATAATTCTCCGAATAAGCAACGGTTTTGTCAGCTATCAATTTGATAATGATGAATTTTGAATGAAACTGTGCAAAATTATGTTTTCCTTTTTCTCTTGCATCGTAAATATCTCAAAAACGCATAAATTTTAAATTTTGAAAAAAATAGGTCGAATAGTACTTTTTACAGGCAACAAAATGCTTTCAAAATTTTGAATTTCCGATTATTAGAAAACGAGCTATTAGCAAATGAAAGTGTCCCATTTCTAAAAGAACTAAGCTTTATTTGCTCGGTAATGAAGATTATGACATTTAATTGAGGATCGATCGACTTGAACGAGGAAGCTCAACTTGGTCAGAAGGGTTCATACAGAATGATGGTTAATTTTGATATCCGATTCAGTTTGAGTTTAATTAAAAATGCTTTAAATTTTTTACCAATGTTTTTTATTATATCTTATTCCGATCACCCATCCTGATTTAAATGTGTCCTCCCCATAATCTAACGATACCTTCAAACGACAATTGGTCTTTTTTATTCGAGTTTCCATGTCCAGTTACACGGGAAATAATAAAAGCAGCCCGCAGCCCGTGGTGAAGAGGATAGCCTTCAAGTCTTCTAAGCCTGCAGGTATGAGATCGAATCCCTGTCACGGCATACATTGTACATTTTCTGTGGGTTGGTGGTTTTAGCATTTGTAAGATGCTAGCCATCAAATTCTGGAAAGATGAACGCTTAGAGTTAAGAAAAAGGAATCTTTTCGCGGAAACATTAGTTTCATTGAGATCCTGTATGTGTTTGTGTTCGTTTTTTCCAAAAGGTAAATTTTACCGAATAAAGTGAATGCTCGTGAAATCCAAAAAGGTAAATTTTACCACGTCAAGGTGAAACTCACTTATTAACGAAGTTTAGTTTGAATCGAGCTGACAAAAAAAGAAAAATTTATCTAGAAAAAAGTTATCCAAAAAAGGTAAAGTTTACATTGTAGCAAAGTGAAAGTTACCCCATAGCTAGGGGAAATTGACCTAGATTGAGCTAAACAAATCTTCACAATACCTTTAGAAAAAAGGTATTATTTTCTGAAACCGTAAATTGATGTTCATTGAGGAATATTGTACCGATATTGTACCGATTTTCAGAATGTTGCAGAAACTATGGATTGAAAATTAACGCATCGAAATGTAGCGTTATTTCATTTTCTCGGAAAACATCGAACATAATCTATGAGTATAGCCTCGAAAACAGCTTGATCATTACTAGGAAGACGTCGGTAAAAGATCTTGGAGTGGAGATAGATAGAGAACTGAATTTCTCTAAGCACATAGAGCAAGTGGTAGCCAAAGCAAATTCAATGTTTGGAATGGTCAGCAGAATTTGTAATGAATTGAACGACCCGTATACTATCGTTTCAATTTATGTCGGGTTAGTGCGGACTTCAATTGAGTACGGCAGCATTGTTTGGCAACCGTACTACAACGTTCACATCAATAGACTGGAGAGAGTCCAAAAGAAGTTTCTCAAATACGCGCTAAGAAACCTTGGATGGCAAGAGGAAATGCCGGTTTATCGAGCCCTGTGCATGCTGGTCGGACTGGATTCGCTTGAGAATCGCAGGAAGTTAATTGACGCGTTGTTTTTGAAGGATTTGACAAGTGGAAGGTATTATTCGCCGTACTTGATCTCACAGATATCTCCCAACGAAGGACGAAATAGTTTGCGCAGCATAAGGCCGTTCCAGCTATCAAACAGGATCCAAAATTACGCAAGAAACGAGCCAATGTACAGGATGATGGCGCTTTACAACGCATATGTAGAAGAAATTAACTTGAATATGTCCAGAAACCAAATTAAAGCTAGCATTAAGAAGTGTTTTACTACAAATTAAAGTGTGGTCGATGTATTTTAAGTTCAGACTCAGATAAAAGGCTTAGCCTAGGATCATTAATAAATAAATAAATAAATAAATATCGGAACAGAACGGCAAATATGACATGAATTTCATGTTCTAGTTCTCATAAACTTGGCTTCCATTAAAGATTAGCCCAGTGGGCTTCGAAGTGTTTTTCACATTATTCCGAAACAGCCACACACAAGTTATATTATCTCCAAGCTTGCCGGATGAACCAAACAGAGAAGATAATGAATTAGCTAACCAATTTCGAAAAGAAGAACTTTATTTCAAATATGGACCACCAAAACAATAAACAATCAGTCTGTCTGCCCTATAGACTCGAAAACTACTGAACCGATTTTCATGAAACTTGGCAAGTGAATGCTTCTGAAGCCGAAGAAGGTTCCTAGGATAGTTTTGGACCCCTCCCTCTCACTGTAAGGGGAGAGGGGGTCTCTCAAGCAAAAGTAACAAGTCTTCATAACTCGAGAACTGATCATGCCAATGGAACCGAATTTGGCATGAGAGTGTATACCGGTACGAGGATTGTTTCTATTATGGTTTAGTACTCCTCTTTTTTCCAGTGGGGTGATAGGAAGGGGGAAGGGGGGCTCTCGTACAATTTTATACATAACTCTAGAACTAATCAAACCAATGGAACCAAATTTGGCATGTAAGGGTATTTAAATTCGATAAATGTTTCTGTAGTAATTTGTGAAACCATTCTTCTTCCAGCTGGGAGAAAGGAAAGGGGAGGGGGGAAGCTTCCATTCAATTTTTATTGCGTTACTTGAAAATTATTTCAGTAAAAGGATACAAATTTAGCATGGGAGGGTATTGAGGGACGAGAAATGCTTCTATGAATACTTGGAAGCCCTCATTCTTTCAATTGCGTGGATGAAGAGGGTAAGGAGAGCTCTTTTTCAATCTTCACCATAACTGGAGAGCTGATCGTGCAAATGGAATCCAATTTGGCATGTGAGCATGTCTATGATCATTCGGAACTATTATTTTGTTGCTGTTGGGAATAGGATTGGCAATATAAGAAGGAAAGACCAGGTCTTCCAAACAATTATTTCACATGATCTGAGAATTTATCTTACAAATGAACAAAATTTGACTTTTTTAATTAATTATTATTTGAGACACCAACATGGAACCAGCAAATGGAATCAATTATATCATTGAATGCTATTTGGGTACGAGGTATGCTTCTACAATTGTTCTAGTTTAGACAAATATTGGCAGATTTTTTAGCACGTATTCGAGCCGGACATTCGACTTTAAAATTGTCAACCGAATATCCAGGCAAATTGAATAAATCCAGGGAAAATCCAGGCTTTTTTTAACGATATCCGGGTAACCGGGTCGGAAATTTTTCAAATTTTGAATTAATTATTCGGACAAACCCGTAAAAAACCGGGCAATCCAGCAAGCTTAGTTAAGACTCTTAAGCCTTGCAGTATGGATAGGGGAGGGAAGGCAGGGCTTCCATATAAATTTTTAAATAAAGCTTGAAAACTTTTCATCCAATTATACTTAATTTAATATGAGAGGGTACTCCCTTACCAGTTTTACTTGGGCATAAATCGAGAACATAAATAGTATCTAGCAAACGGGAAAATATTTTATAAGATAGTTTGTTCGCGTACGAATAATTTTAGACCCTTCCATTTCAGGGAGGATTCGGGAAGAAAGAGGCAGGTTTTATTCAAATTTTATTTGACAAAACTCTTATCGAACAAATGGATTCGAATGTGGCATGTGATTTTGTTTTTTTTTATAAGTACTTAAAACATTTCTATTGAATAGTTCGTGAGCCTTTTATGCAGCGGAAATGGGGAACGGGTGAAAAATTAACATCAAATAATTAATTTAAGAACAGATTTATGAAAACAGTTAGAAGATTTCAGATTTTGAAAACAATTTCAGAGATCAGATTTCAGAAAATTAGCAGCTCACATTTTATAGCGTTTGCTTTTGAATTTTGTTATGATTTAGTTTTTTATTTGATTTTAAATTATTCCCTCAAAACCATTAAAATTTGAATAATTTCTGAGAATTTAATTTATTTTCAAAGTTGAAGCAGCTAGTCTGAATTAAAAATCATACCTTGAATGAATTTGTGTCTTGGTTTTTTTGTATTATTTGGTGACAAGCCATAATGGAACCTTTTAAGTCAGTGAATGAGAAACCAGTAGAATGTACCTTTCTGGTCAGTGATTTTCCAAAATGTAAAATTTACCATTTTGCGGTAGAAATCTCTTAAAAGCGGTTTAAACGAATGTAGCCAGAAACGAATGCTGCCAAAATCGAACGAGCTCTGTTGTACTTTATCCAACATTGTTTAGTGCTTCTTGCTGCAAAAATTGGATAAAATTGAGAAAGATTTTTCACTATCGATAGAAGTTTCGAATAGTGTCATTTCTTTGCCTCTGATTTTTCTACTGTCCACAGTGTGCAAAATGAAAGTTCCAAATTATAAATGTTGCTTCCATCTTTCAGAGCATTCCATCTTTTTTTGTGGTGGTTCTTTATTGAAAACGTTTTGTTGATTTTCACTTGATACGCTAAATTTTCTTAAAAACTCTTTTTCATGTAATTACAATGACGGCCATTATCTTAAGAAATTTGCAAAAAAATATTTCCCTATGTCATCAAATAGCTTTTAACTACAGCTTTTTCAAGTACTAAATTAATTTTTTTCGAGCTCTTTATAACTGACTTACAGCCTTTTTCTCAAACCATGTTTTTTAGGATTATTTTCTCAGGTTTTGAATAACTTCAAAGTCAATTATTTTGGCTGAATTTTGTCTGAGAATTATATTTGAGTCACGTTACAAAACTATGAATTTCGTAAAATCGGTTGAGAAACCAGAGAGTTTCAGCTGAAAGAGTGTTAATGGTCTTTTGACCCCGGTGGTATAAAAAAGAATACCACATACGATTTTCAAAATTTACATACGTTGAAAAGATTATTATAATGAAAAAAAAACCGTGTATTTTTTAAATAAAAATAGTCAGGAAAAAAATTTGCGAAAATTTTAAGTATTATTATTATTTTTTTTTTTTTTTATGTTTTATTAACGACACTTTACCATCCTTATGGCATTCGTGTCGAGATAGTATTATTATTATGATTATAATATATTATAGGAGTTATAGTCATTTGAAGTTAAAAAAAAATGTCCTTTGACCCCTTCAAGTACGTTAAGGAAAAAAATTGATCGATCTTGGATCGATCTATGGGAAATCGATAATTTAAGCTAAAATTTCTATTTTTGGAATGAAAAAAATCGATAAGATCGGTTCGTTTTCGATTCTATCAGTCGATCTTTGGTTTTTTTTCGCTGAGCCGAGTTATTTAAATCCAAATTTTGATTTCTGATTCATTTGTTGAGCATTTAGTCGATTTTGATACTAGAAATTCGATTCACTTTTTTTAAATTTTTACATAGTTTTTTTTATATGTATATTGAAACCGTAATCAAAGCGTTTATAAGCATTCACTTGTACCAAAGGTAGATGGTTAATGCATCTTTGAAACTTTATGCTCTTTTTTGTCTTTTTTTTATCGAACTGTTAAACAAAATGGATAAGATCGATCTATCGGACATCGATCCTTAAGCTTCAATTTTGCCTTCCGATCATTTCCTAAAGATCGCACAATTTTAGTCAGGACCCATTCAAGGCGACAACTCACCACTTCTGCAGTGCTTATTTATTTACGGAAAAAAATCATCTCTAATACACGATTTACTGAAGCAGTGGGACTAAGACAGATAAATAAACATGGAAAATTAAAAAACTTCAAATAGTTTGTGGAAAATGTTATTAAGGGCTTTCGTGTTCTGCAGAGTATTAAACTACTTGTGTAATTCTAAAATTCAAATACATTTTCTAACTTGCAATTATCTATTTCGTTTAATTGTATCAATAATGTTTCCTGTCAAAATCGAGACAGGCAATTGAAAGTGTATGAAGTTATTGAAATTGATTTTAATTTAAGGTAATCACAAACAAAAATAAAAAGCGAAATTGTCCAAATTGTCAAAATTGTCAAAATTGTCAAAATTGTCAAAATTGTCAAAATTGTCAAAATTGTCAAAATTGCCAAAATTGTCAAAATTGTCAAAATTGCCAAAATTGTCAAAATTGTCAAAATTGTCAAAATTTTCAAAATTATCAAAATTGTCAAAATTGTCAAAATTGTCAAAATTGTCAAAATTGTCAAAATTGTCAAAATTGTCAAAATTGTCAAAATTGTCAAAATTGTCAAAATTGTCAAAATTGTCAAAATTGTCAAAATTGTCAAAATTGTCAAAATTGTCAAAATTGTCAAAATTGTCAAAATTGTCAAAATTGTCAAAATTGTCAAAATTGTCAAAATTGTCAAAATTGTCAAAATTGTCAAAATTGTCAAAATTGTCAAAATTGTCAAAATTGTCAAAATTGTCAAAATTGTCAAAATTGTCAAAATTGTCAAAATTGTCAAAATTGTCAAAATTGTCAAAATTGTCAAAATTGTCAAAATTGTCAAAATTGTCAAAATTGTCAAAATTGTCAAAATTGTCAAAATTGTCAAAATTGTCAAAATTGTCAAAATTGTCAAAATTGTCAAAATTGTCAAAATTGTCAAAATTGTCAAAATTGTCAAAATTGTCAAAATTGTCAAAATTGTCAAAATTGTCAAAATTGTCAAAATTGTCAAAATTGTCAAAATTGTCAAAATTGTCAAAATTATCAAAATTGTCAAAATTGTCAAATTGTCAAAATTGTCAAAATTGTCAAAATTGTCAAAATTGTCAAAATTGTCAAAATTGTCAAAATTGTCAAAATTGTCAAAATTGTCAAAATTGTCAAAATTGTCAAAATTGTCAAAATTGTCAAAATTGTCAAAATTGTCAAAATTGTCAAAATTGTCAAAATTGTCAAAATTGTCAAAATTGTCAAAATTGTCAAAATTGTCAAAATTGTCAAAATTGTCAAAATTGTCAAAATTGTCAAAGTTGTCCAAATTGTCCAAATTGTCAAAATTGTCAAAATTGTCAAAATTGTCAAAATTGTCAAAATTGTCAAAATTGTCAAAATTGTCAAAATTGTCAAAATTGTCAAAATTGTCAAAACTGTCAAAGTTGTCAAAATTGTCAAAATTGTCAAAATTGTCAAAATTGTCAAAATTGTCAAAATTGTCAAAATTGTCGAAATTGTCGAAATTTTCAAAATTGTCAAAATTGTCAAAATTGTCAAAATTGTCAAAATTGTAAAAATTGTCAAAATTGTCAAAATTGTCAAAATTTTCAAAATTGTCAAAATAGTCAAAATTGTCAATATAACTTTCCTTTATTCAAAAGTTAAAAGATTAACAGCGATTAACTATAACGTAAACTGGTGCAATTGATAACGCATCTATCTCTCAATCGCTCAAAGCCATTAAACGATTCCTAGAAACTTCGACTTGACAACATTGTTTAACTTCCTTCCACCGCTGTTAAGCTCGGGTCAAAAATTGTGGAAACAAATTTGTCAAAACTTTGCTGAACGTTACAAATGTGCTTCCCTTCAAGGAACTCCAAAGAAACTGGAAAGAAAATCATTCCTGGCAACTACTCGACATATCTGGGTTCGTAAGTTATTCTTTCTGCCAGTTTATCCGCCTTCCCCCCTTCACTGCTATCATTCCATTTCACCCACTCAATCGACGATTCAACGAGAAGAAAACAGTAAAAAGTTTAATAAATTAGAGAAACAAACCGCACATCCTGTATCCGTAGACATGTGCTTCGAGTCTACAAAGCCTTGCGCTTAAACGGTGTACACCGGGTTTCGAAGAATAAGTGCATCTGAGTGCGTTTCTTGGGAGTTTTCTAGACCCATGCCATTTGTCTGAGGATGGGTTTCGAGGGTTTTTTTCCTTGTTCGAACCCATTCCGAATGCAAAATGCATTGGAATGTTCCGGAAGTGTAACTTTCCCTGGAATGAAAAAGGAATGACGGGGCGCGGCGAATAGTTGGTCTTGGAGTTAAAAGTTCACCGGAAGTTTTTTGAAATGTTTCACAAAGTGAGAAAATTGTATTCTGGCATCAAATGTGATACAAGATTAAATTTAAAAGCCATTATATAAGAATAAATTTTATATTTTTAGCCAAAGTAACATCAAAGGGTACATTTGTTAAAGTTTTAAGAAAACTCGTTAAAGCACCTTTGAAATCCAATTCACGTGAGTGCAAATCGAATGAAATATACCCGGTGGGATGCACCACCTGAAAAAGAACTTCAATGCTGCCCACATTCGCCTCGGTTGAAGTGGGTTTATAAATTTTTGAGAAATCCTTTTCCAAGAAACCCTCTCTTCTCTCACCTTTACGAGGTAGAACCGGTTGCAGGAAATCGTTCCTTTCCACAAACAAATAGGATATAATTTTGGTATTGGGTTTAAACAAGTTTTTCCGAACAAGGTCTTAGGCTAGGATACGCCGGAACAAAAGCCATACTCGGTGCAATCCACTTGGTGGTAACAAAGGCAGAGAACACATCCGGAATATTTCTGTTCACATCCGGTTCCACCTACAATTTCCCGTGTACAAACACACCCATCGTATCGACCAAAAAGCCGTTGCCGAAAACTAGTATGTGAACATGTTTCGATAGAAATGTAGTTTCGATTTCAGTGAAATCGACCAATCAAATTGGGGAAAAAAGTTTTGATCCCAAAAGATATTATCACATGACTGGTCCTGCTTTATGCTGCCAGTTTAAGTTGATCAAAATCTGATAATTTTATTTTCTGTGACTCGATTATTTGTATTTTATCCGAAAAAAAAAAAAGTTTTTTACATTGTATATTACATTTTAGTATTTTTTTTTTATTTTTAAGGGAAGAATGAGGATAGTTGATTCCTTTGCTATATTTCGAAACCGGAATATCTAACAAATATCGAATGTTTCTGAAAAATGTGCCAAAGAGAACAAAACAGCAATGCTCAACAAATTTGAATAATTTTATTTCTAGAGTTATTGAACTTGGTATGACAAATTTAACAAAATGTGATTTGAAGATCTTTTTTATCACTTTAAATTGTGTTCCACATGAAAAAACTATTTTGATGTCAATCGTTAGATTATTATCTGAACTTCATAATTCCATATTTTCGAAAATATTCTAAACTCTAAATTTTTTAAAAGAAATAGTTTGCATAATGTATGTTATGGGTTTAATTGATCCCTATAGTCCAAAAAGATATAGTTTTCTTCTGGATGGATCGTGATCATAAGTTATCATGAAATTACTAATATTTTTCAAAATCCAATGATTATTAGCAAGGAATGTTAAAAAGGACTCGAAATACTGTGTTTATAAAAAAAAACTAGTAAATTGCGCCATAAAGTATGCAATGATTCTAAGGCAGTAGACAAACTATTAGAATTCCCTTTGTCTGATACTTACAAACTGTGAAATGAGAACTAATATGGCAAAAAATATCCAACAGTCCTTTTATTTTAGGATTATGCTTGATTTTGGCCTAGGACATAGGTCAGCAACCTGCGGCTCGCGAGAAGCATGCGGCTCTTTTGATGTGAAGCTGCGGCTCTGTAGTTCATTGCGCTAATATCATATATATTTTTGAATAAATATTTATAAATTCGTGCTTAAGCCATTCTTGAGTCTAGTGACCTAAAGAGAAAGGGTTATAAAAAGTTAATAGATACAAAAATTCAAATATAAAATTCCAAAACAAGATTTTAATTTGAAGTTTGACAGCTTTTCAAACTAGAATCAGTGTTGAGATTAAATGAACATTTCAATTCTGAACATCAATTTGAAAGTTTAATCTCAGGCTAAATAATTGTTTTCCATAACTTAATCGACATTTTAATCCCGGTGCAGAATTTTTAAAAATTAAATTTCATGTATTGAAAAAAAAAAAAATTCTTCGAGTCTTTGAACACATTTCAAATTTCAAGTGTGAAACGTGCTACCAATATTTACCAAAAGTACACAAGTACACGAAGTTTCAGTAACGGACATATTTTTTTCTTTTATCATTTTCGATTAAGAGTTAAAGGCCGTTGATTTATTTTTAATAGTTTTTGTTTTGAAACTTTAAAAGTGTCATTGAACAGATTTTTTCAGTTCAAATGTACTGTTTCTTATTGTGTGTCACGAATTTTCTTAGAAGGCTAAAAACTCACATTTTTACAGATTTATTCTGGTTAAATATATAAGCTTTAGAGAGCATTGATATTGATTGATGATATACAATGTATTGAATTGCATTTTTCATTAAATTGGACGTACAATACCGAAGAATTTTATGTAACAAAAAATTCGATCTATTAATTATTCAGATACATAAAATTCCGAAGACACGTTCGCTTGATGTCTTGATATTTGAAAGTTCTACAATAATTTTTAATGATTAAAATTTTTGACCACGTAAATTTAAGTTGAATTTTCCCTCATACTTCTGCATTTGAAAAGGTTTAGCAAAATCTGAGGAATTTCTTAAAAAAAGATTGATAATTTAAAAAAAATCCTTTGTTATATTAAAAAGATTTTTCACGCTGAGTAAATTATAAATATTTTGCATTCATAAATATGTTCATACTTTCACATTAATAGCATGCTAAGTATTCATTAAACCTTTTATGCATTCAAAACTTTCTTGACTTGATATTTGCCAACGTATAAAAATTGAAATACACAAAAACCATTTTAAAAGAGGTGACGATCCTGAAAAAAATCAATGTACCTTAATAGTTATCAGAAACAGATTTAAAAGGAGAGTGCAAAAGTAGGAAAATATCTTTATTTGGCTTAAAGTTAATTTCGTAAAACTAATGGCCATTGATCATTCATATATTTTGATTTTTTTTAAATTTAAATCAAAAACAATAAATCTTTGATGTAACTCTTTCAAACTCAGAAATTTTGAAAATTTGAGATTTCTGGCTTTTCCAGGTTGCCGACCACTGGCTTAGGGTCATGGCACCCTGAACTAAGGATCAAACCTGCTAGTTACGGATCAAGTCTCCTTCAACTTAAAAAATATCACGATTTGCTTCTAAATGCTTCTAGTTCATCTAAGAATTTATCAATATTTTTAACTTTAGAGCATATAAATTTAAATGTACACGCTGTCAGAAAATAAAGTTGCTTAATTTTGCCGAAAAAGTATGATGAAATAAGAAAATGGGATCGGGTATCCTCATTCTTCCCTATTATTTAAATTTTCCTCATATATCCATAACCAAACTAACGAAAACATATCAAGCTCTACTGGAATAATAAAAAACACTTATAATATTCATATGTTGGCTTTAATATGAAAAAATATTAAAAAACATGTTTTTGATAAAGTAATTTTTACAAGAAGGGATACTTTTTTGTAATAGTTCTTATTAAAAAAAAAAGGATCAAGCAAGCGTTGATAAGCTCTCAAAAAAAATAATTAAAATTTGAAGGCAATTACGAAATATTCGAAGCATTATAAAGATAATGGTGGATAAGCATGGAGGTGCTCATCATGAATATTCATGCTTTGTAAAATTGAATTGGAATTCCCGAAGAAACGAGTTTCTAAGTTTCTTTTGCCTTCTAGGACGTGGCCGGCGTCGATATTTATGTTCAAAGAGAGAGCATCAATTTTGTTGAGTGAGATTAAATCACTATTTCCAAGGCCATTCTCCTGACCATTGAACAAAATTGATTACCTTGGTCAATCTTAGAGTAGCTACAATCGGCGATGTGAAACTCATTCTACTGAGCCGTGTCAAGGAATTTGAAATTATTCAAATAAGATTTAGAACCGTTAAAATCATGAATATTAGATTTTTATTATGGATAGACATTTTTTAAATTTACATAACAAACTTAAAACTAGCACTTTTCCTTTAAATCTTATTGCACTCTTATCAACTAATACGCCTTAATCAAATCATAATTACATATGTAGTTCTGAAAATGTTTCTGGAAAATAAATTTATTGTTCCATCTTAGGGATCGTGCTCTTTCTTTAATTCCATTTATATTTACATCTTTTCTCATTTCTGTTATGCTTGTTATGCATTCAAGAGTCAACCACAATCCTGCATTAAACTTATATTTTTTTTTCTTTTAAATTGTACATTGGAATAAATTTTCTGCATCGTAACCAAGACCAAATAATTTTAGATCTTTCACATTCTTTAATTTCATGCAGAGTACTGTCCTTTAAGTTACAAAGATTTAATTTCGAAAAATATAGCCCCATTACATTGTGCCTGGAATTGTTTTCATTTGTTGGAATCAAGTCTCTTACACGCTTATTTTTATTTAACCATTTATGGATGAAAAATAAACATTTTTTGGTTTTTTCTGAAGAACTTCCAATATAGTTATTTTTCATTAATTTTTTTCCATGAAATTTTAACCATTTTGGTAGTACTCATAGAGAACTCAAAAAAACGACATTTCCCGGGAAAAGGTCTAAAATGGTTATTTTTTAATCATAAATGGTTTAACAATTTTTAACGTGCAGCAGGATAAAAAAGGAAGACTTCTGACCTGAGCAAAGGTAGTTTTGATTGCAATTTTCAATAATAATTTTCCATTGAAGGCTCGCCAATTCTTTTTCCATTTTAATATCAATGTCTAATCGACTTAGTAGAAACTCATAAATTAATAAACTGGTATTGAAATTTGGAAAAACTCGTTTTCATTTGCCAATGCTAACCATTCTCGTAAATTCCTGGAGAAGATATTTTTATTGGCAATGCGCATAATAAAGTCATTCGGATTTAACTGTCCATTTCTAGTGAATAAAACCAACATTGAATCAAACATGCATAAAATAGCTATATCAATATTTTGTACTATTTCGATAATTTATTATATCAAATAGTTTCAAGTTGAATGATGGGTGTGAGTAGTCAATCAAGCTGAGGTGCGCCATGGCGTTTGTAGAATGTATAAGGGTGCCAGAATTTTTTCAGTACGCATACGGGCCGGCCAAATCCGGGCAATTTTATACAATTTAATTTCAAAATTGACGATCAAAAATCCAGGCAAAATCCTGGAAAACTTGGGCAAAACCTGAAAATTACTCAACAAAAGTCAAGAAAAAAAATAGAAATTTTTTTTTTTATTAAAACTCATCAACAGATTTAAATCGTATTTCATTCTTTCAAAAATATCTTTCTTGATTATTTTTCTTTAACTTGCACATTAAATTTCGTTTTGGAGGCATGATTAAAATTAATTTACAAAAAAATTTTTCTCTATTTTTTGATTAATTTGCGAAATAAAGTGAATGAATCCGTGCAATTTCCGGCCTTTTTTCAATGAAATATGGGCAACCGGGCAGGGCCGGACTGTTCCCGAATTTTGTATACCACGTATATCAAACCTCGGAAGGTTTATTTTTTACTTTAAGTTTACTTTTTGTTCTTATTTATTTTCAGGAGTGAGTGAAGGCACTTAAACCTTGGTCGATGGCCAGAAATGAGGGTTCGCTGAAATCAAAGGCAGAAAAAAAAATCATATTTTTACGGTTTTTTTTTATTAAACTAAGAATGTTTGAAATTTAAAATTCTTTAACGCGTTTCGATGATTCAGATTTTTTTTATTTCCGTGTACAAAATAATTTATTTCCAGCCATTGAAGGATGAACCTACTACTTTTATCAGCAAGAGGCACTATATAGCGTGCTTCTATCACATTGCCCTTCTAAGCGTATGGTACTGGCGGTTCACGCTCCTTCTTTCCCTTTGATGCTGCCGTCTCTGCGTTCTCTGCTCCACAGTGGATCCGGCCGATTTATGTTTTCTATTATTTAAATGTTGTTGATACTTATGGTTTCGGTGGATCCTTAAGCCTAGTCCACACCAGGCCACATGAACTGCGATTTTTGTTATGAGACAAACTTTGTTGTCTGTTGTTGTTGTTGGAAACCTGAGACGGTCTCAGTGTCTCCCGAAGAAAATGGAAGACGCTGAGACCGTCTCGAGACGAACCGTCTCCTAGTGTGGACTAGGCTTTAGCCGCTCCCTCATTGCTGCTGATTGCAGCAGAACCTGAACAATACTTGTTTTGGTTCTCCACTTGCTTTGGGCAATTTGCAAATGATGATTGCTGAGAACAATAGGTTGATGATGATGTACACGGTACAAATGTCAACATCGTACACGCAACCAGATGCTAACTCATATTGTGGTTAGCACTTACACTGCAGTATTTCCAGATATTCTAGGTAGAAGTATCATTTTACTCATTGAGAAATGAGTACTTTCCCGGTCAGGGAATCCAAGTGTATATAGTGACAAATAAGTAATCTCTAATGATACAAGTAACTTTGTAACGAGTAGACGAATAATGAAAATAAAGATTAACTTTATTCCAAACATTGAAACCTGCGTTGTAACTTAGTTTTCAACAAATGTTATTATGTTAACATATTGGAAAACATGAACAAAGACAAGAAGATTAACAACAATCATTTATTATTCTCCGGGATCAGCCATAAGTTCTGCCTGTAGAAGTATGATTTATGATTAGTGATTAGTGATCAGACGACGGGAAGAAGTCTTGTAAAAATCTTGAAATTTGTATGAAATTTGTTCTGGATGAACATTCAAAACCAGTTTATCACCAATAATTTTGGTCTTTATCAACCTTTTTTTATTTGAGTTTTCTTAAAGCTTCTATTATGACAATATTTTATCTGAAAAACGCATTTTTATTCTTGTTATGATAAAAAAAATTAAACCGAAAAAGAGTCGTCGAGAGAGCGTCGGTTAACGGTAATTCATGTTTTTTTTTTGTTAGTTGATCCTTCAGATTGGGAGATATTTAAAAAAAAGTTTTCGTTTGAAATTGCAGGGTATTGATAAAGGATGTTCTGAATTCTCTAGGGGCCCCAGGAAAAAAAACTTTTATTGGTAGTTCCTGAACAAATGTTTAAGTCATTAAACCAATTAAACTTCCATTAATGTCTACTGCTTAGTTTTAAATTATTGGCTTGAATTAATGATTTTCAGGAATCTGAGAATGGAGCTTAAAAATAAATACTAACGCTGATTTAATTATCGATAAAATAAAAAATAAAAGATAGAGATAGAAGGTCAGAAGGGGAACATAATTCACACCTCTGGTGCTAGAAGCTCGCCGCAAGGCCAATTCACGAAAATCAGCGTAAGTAGCAGAACGTGACTTCCATACTCCCATCGGGACCAAAACTCATTCATTTATTCATTCATTCGCCCTCGTCGTTCGTTCATTCAAACGTGAAATCATGCGTGAACGTGACCTGTGACTACACTAACCTACATCCATACATACATTGAATGCCATGCCTTGCACCGTTGAGGAGCATCCTCTTTCACAAATTTTCCCGACCGCGACTGCAACCTGAAGCGTTCCGGTCCAGCTTAATTCAGCTCAGCCTAGCCCGGGAACGACCGAATATTTGTGAAATAATCTGATAACGATGCTGATTATGGAGTGGAGCTATAGCTGCGGTTTGCGATGTTCTTCGAACGCGAGATGAGAGAGCCACCTTCTGGGAATTGCAGCAGCAGCAGCATCGGCCGAAGGAAGGAACGTGATTCCGGCAGCCGACAGGAATTAACCAACAGTCAAAATGCCAAAAATGTGTTATCACAAAACACATCGAGCAACACAAATCTGAGAATGTTTGTACGAACGCTCATACATTAATTTGGCATGTGAAGACTCGGGCTCGGAGTTTTCCCATTTGGAATGATTGGAACGACGCTTTGTGTGGAATGTAGAATGATTTCCGGCAGCTCTGCAGAATTCTTCGTGGGTGATTTCTAATGGCAGCAGATGAAGTTTTCTTTTTGTTGTTTTTTTTTCAAATCTGCATAAAATATGGATGTTTGGGAGAGATTTAAAAAATTTATTTAAATATAATTTATATGGATTCTTATATTCAAATGACTAGTCTTGAGTCGCGAGGCCTTCTGGAATGTTCCCGCCACTCGCAAGCTAATATACAAAGGATGGTTCTGGAATCAAGCTCAATTTTTGTGGAACCAGATAGAAATTTCAGAACCTCGGATCGAGAAAGAATGACCCTAACGGGTTAAACTCCTATCAAAAAAGAAAAATAGAACCTCGGATGCACGTGGGGATAATCATTTAGAAAGAATTCTATAGTTTTCTGGAACTACAAAATTCTTCAAGTTTATGACAATTGGCTTGAACACAATATTTGTAGTACATTTTCATCTCGTTAAACTCAACTCCTGAACCTTCTAATTTGGATAGCCGTATCTAGAGTTTACATCGCGCAGGAAACATATCCAGAAAATGTCTACGATTTCCAACTCATTGTATTTGGCAGCTCAACCTACTGCTCAGAGAGCACATCGTTTCGTGGCTGCAAGTCGTAGTGACAAAATATGAGCAGTCAGATGGAGGCAATGGTCAATCAATTTTTCATCAAAAGAACGTTTGAATCCAAATCTGCTCTCTAACAAAAAAAATACTAGTACACACAACAATCGCTCTATCTTTCGGTTGTCTCCCTCGATCTTATCAACTGAATAGAGTGCTAAATATAATACTCGTTAAAAAAAATCTTTTTTGACATTCATGATTTCATTGTAGTACTGAACATACAGCTCTAGACATAATTTATTGGTCCTCCCGATCCAACGAAAATTTTAAAGTAAACATTCAGAACACTCTTCATGGTGGTTGATCCAACGAATATTAATAAAGTGAACCTTAGTAATGCTCTTTATTTTGGTCGCCCAAAGCCAACAAAAATTCACAAATTTAACCTTCAGAACACTCTTCATGTTGGTCCTCCCAATCCAACGAAATCCATAAAGTGAACCTTCAGAACAATATTCATGTTGGTCCTCCCGATCCAACGAAATTTCACAAAATGAACCTTCAAAACACTGTTCTATTGGTCCTCCCAATCGTACGAGTTTTAAAAAGTGACCCTTCAAAACACTGTTTATATTGGTCCACTCGATCCTACGAAAAATGAATAAAGTGTACCTTCAGGAAACTGTTCAAATTGGTCCCCCGATCCAACGTTATTTGAGTAGTGAACCTTCAGAACAGTCTTCAAGTTGGTTCTCTCATTTTAATGAACATAATTCATAAAGAGAACCTTCAGGACACTTTTCATGTTGGTCCTTTCGATACAACGAATATTCATAAAATTAATCTCCAGAACACTCTTCATGTTAGACTTCACGATCCAAGGAAAATCATAAAGTGAAGCTTCAGAACACTTTTCATGTTAGTCCTCCCCATTCAATGAAATTAATTCATAATGTGAATCTTCAGAACATTTTTCAAGTTGGTCCTCCCAAACCATCAAAAATTCAGTGAAGCTTAAGGACACTCTTCAAGTTGTTCCTTCGATTCATCTAAAATATAAAAGAAAACATTTAGAATACTCTTCATGTTGGTCTTCCCGATCCATTGAAATCCATAAAGTGAACTTTCAGAACATTCCTCATGTTGGTCCTCCCGATCAGACGAAAATTCATAAAATGAATCTTTAGAACACTCTTTAAGTTGGTCATCCCGATCCAAAGGAATACATAAAGTAAAACTTCAGAACACTCTTCATGTTGGTCCTCCCGATCCAACGAAAATTCATAAAGGGAACCTTCAAAATACTTTTCATGTTGGTGCTTGGAATAAGCAGCTCTGATAGATATGGTTCCCAAAACAGAAGCTCCTCTTTTTTTAATGTTAACAAAGACGCCTGCCACGTCTTAGTAGTCAATGAGCAGTTAAGAAAAAAAAAACAAAAAAAATATTGAAATTGAGGGAGGGAGAAGGCTTATTTACCATGAATGCATTCCATACTTTTATCTTTCAAAGCTTTCGAACAAATTTAAGATTTCGCAAATCATATTTTTGGCATATCGATAAATGCGTATTTTGGAAGAAGGATGGATAAAAAGTTAAAATAAGTTTAACAGGTGTTGAAAACAGCTAAAAGGCGTTTTACGAGTAAAAATTGTTAAAAAATACCTCTGGTATAAACTTTTACTCCAATTCAATTCACCTTTAAAAATTTCAAACAGTAAGTTCATGGAAACCCAATTCTGAAAAAATTGGGTTATTTTATTATTCGGTCATAAGTGTATAAAATGTTGTACTTTTAAGTAAGAACATCTTAAGATTATAAATTTTTTTTCATGATAAATATCCACCGTTAATTGATTTTTGTAGATTTATTTTCAGCATATCGGCGCAAAATGTAAATTCTTGGAGAAAGAATATCAGAATTGAAAATTTATAAAGATGGATAGAAAAGTTAGAAAAAAATTTACAGATGTTGACAACAGTAAAAAAGCATTTTTGCGCGGAAAACTTATTAACGTACACCATATTTTACCCAAATAAAAAAACTGGACAAACTGGACTGTGAGAACTACCGAGCGATCACTGTCCTCAATGCTGCCTACAAAGTGTTGTCCCGAATCCTACTCCGCCGCCTAACGCCACAAGCAAACAGATTCGTAGGAAGTCATCATGGGCCGGCTTCACGGAGGGACGGTCAACGACGGATCAGATATTCACATTACGGTAAATCCTCCAAAAATGCCGGGAACACCAAGTTCCTACGCACCATCTATTCATCGACTTTAAAGCCGCATACGACACGATCGACCGTAACGAGCTATGGAAAATCATGGACGAGAACGGCTTTTCCGGGAAGCTGATCAGACTGATCAAGGCGACAATGGATGGAACGCAGTGCTGTGTGCGGATTTCGGGTGAATTGTCGAGTTCATTCGAATCGCGCAGGGGGCTTCGACAAGGTGATGGTCTATCCTGCATGATGTTTAACGTGGCGCTTGAAGGTGTTATTCGAAGGGCGGTGGGCAAAATGCGGGGCACGATTTTCAACAGATCCAGTCAACTTATCTGCTTTGCCGATGACATTGATATAGTCGGCAGATCATCTGCGGCGGTGGAGGGGATCTACCGCAAACTGAAACTCGAAGCAGGAAGAATTGGGTTGATGATTAATACGTCCAAGACGAAGTACATGCTGGCCTGCGGATCCGAGACCGACCGAACCCGCTTGTCCAGCAATAACAAGGTCACGATCGATGGCGACGAGCTAGAGATAGTCAAAGACTTTGTCTATCTCGACTCACTGGTGACCGCAGACAATGACACGAGCCGTGAGATCCGGAGACGAATTATCAGCGGAAGTCGTGCCTACTATGGACTCCACAAGCAACTGCGGTCGAGAAGACTTAGCCCTCGCACGAAGTGTAACCTGTAGAGTAAAGTGGGGCAAGAGTACGCAGGCGGAAAGAGTACGCACTAGACTTTTACAGTAAACGACAACACTGAAACTAGCAACACTGTACCGGTTTGACAGGTCTTCAAGTCAGCTGATCATACGTGTTTTTGTTTGTGGTTTGGTTCGCGCACGTCGGAGAAATGAGGTAAGTTTTAGTTTTTCCAATTTTTATGTAATTTTATACGTATTTGGAAACATTATTACGCTATGTGGAAATTCGCGAATCAAATCTGCATACGTGACAAAGGACACATAATTAATATAGATTAAATCTGTGGAACACTCATGCCAGGATATGATCGGAATATTTAGCACTTTTAGCTTTATTCACAAATGGTCTTAGGGGGCAAGAGTACGCAGGTTTGGTGGGGCAAGAGTACGCGTTGGTTTCCTTCGTCTTTTTGATAGCATTTGGAAAGCTAACCCAAAGAATAATCATGTTTTCAATAATCAGGACGTACAAAAGGAAAACCAGCCGGAAGATTTGCTCTCCGGAGATGCTGGAAAACGCCAGGCAGCGATTGAAGGACGGAGAATCGAAGCGCCGGATTGCTGAAAGCCTCGGGATTTCGGAATCAACCTTGCCTAAACGCCTTAAGAAGGTAATCAACAGATGATATTTTTGTATTGAATTGTGAATAACAATCATTTTTCTCGACTAGGGATTCGGTGCTGAAAGCCAAGGACGGTTTACTTCAGTTTTTACTCCTCAACAGTCAGAGGATCTCGCAAATCACTGCAGAGCGCTGGACAGTGCTTTTTACGGTCTGACTTTCAGTGATTTGCGTCGCTTCGCCTTTGCCTTTGCTGAAGCGAACAACGTTACCCATAAATTCAACAAGGAAACAGGAATGGCTGGAAAGGACTGGACTATCACTTTTATGAAGAAACATCGTTTGTCCTTGCGAACACCACAGCAGACAAGCCTTGCTCGAATGATGGGCTTCAACAGAGAGCAGGTTAACGTCTTTTTCAGAAACCTAGCTGAATTGATGACGAAATACAATTTCTCGGCTAAGCGTATCATAAACATGGACGAGACAGGCATGTCCACTGTTCCAAATTGTGCGCCAAAGGTTGTCTCCAGCACATCGAAAAAGGCTGTGGGCAAGGTTAGTTCAGCGGAAAGAGGTGAAATAACCACAGCTGTGTGTGCGATGAGCGCAGGTGGCGATTATATTCCTCCAGCCTTGATCTTCAAACGGAAGCGTGAGAAAGCGGAACTGATGGACGGTGCTCCGCAAGATTCCATGATGATGGTGTCAGACAGCGGTTATATGAACGGTGAGTTATTTTTCGAATGGATTAAACATTTCCAAAAATTTGCCAAAGCATCGGTGGATGATCCAGTTTTGCTGATTCTGGATAACCACAGTTCCCATTTGAACCTGAAAGCAGTGCTTTTTTGTCGTGAAAACGGGATTCATATGCTTTCGATCCCCCCTCACAGTAGCCATAAACTACAACCATTGGATCGCTGCTTCTTCAAAGCTTTGAAGACTTCATTTTCGGATGAGTGTAGCAATTGGTTGACCGCCCATCCGGGAAGAGTGGTTACACAATATCAAATAGCACGGCTATTCGGTTCTGCATACGAGAAATGTGCCACGAAGAAAAAGCTGAGAACGCTTTCGAGGTCTGCGGAATTGTACCGATCAGTGATTGAATTTTGCTGAGCATGAATTGATCAACCTTCTCTCGCTCACTGCTTTACTCGGAAGCAAAGGTTGCTTTGAGGCAGCGAAAACGACAAAACCGATGATGCATACGCTCTCAATATGGCCCGCCTTCAAGGAGCAGTATACATTCGAGGCAGCGAATCCAAAAAACCAAACGAATGGCTCTCACTCATCTCCTGTTACAACCTTGAGGGAACCGAATTCAAAAGGCAGAGCAAACCCGAGTCTCCTCGTTTGTGCCTGGATCGAATGCGTGAGGTTTTTCTGCTATTGCTATTATTGCACAGCAACCGCACGCAGGCAGCTAGTTTTTTCGTTTCTTTTTCCTCCCCCCTCTTTGCACTATACGTTGCGGGCCGTGCAATGCAATAAGTTCGGTTGTTTTTGTTGTTGCCTCAACCTTTGCGCCGAGGTTGAAGATGTTCTCCTCAACGACAGCTATCGGCTGGAGTTATTCGAGTTATTCAAATTCAACAACGTAAATGAGTATGTGTGCCTCGTCTTCTTCATGCATCATGTAGCAACCGAACGTTGAGAGAGTTCGTTCGGGGCAGCAAACGAATAGTGTCTCTCAGAGCAGATCCTCCTCATGGGGGGAGGTTTGAATGAATGTATATGTATCGTCTCCTGTATAGCTATGCGAGGCCTCAAAGTGTGTATTTTGAATGCCTCTGATGAGAAAATTGGTGAGGATTTCAATCACTGGTACCGATGAACGCTGGAATAGGGGAACATGCCCTATTGTGCGCCACCTAAGCGAATCACTGATTTTCTATGTATTACAAGCACAAATTGTGTTAAAAATGGGTTTAATCGTTAAAGAAAGGTGTTTTCTACAAATGCCTATGATTTTTCATTACTCAAATTGCTATAGTTTCTTCAAAAACTTGATTTTTAAAAACCATATTCAAAGCCACAGTACAAAACTGTGTTGCGAATACGCGCCGCTGTGTATTCAATACGCGCCTAGCAGCCGAACACACCCGAGAGCAGCCGAAGACCGAAAACACACCAATACTTGCAGACACTTTGACTGAAAAGAAAATCATAATAGACTAATAGAAATTTAACAAAAAATGAAAAACTGATTTTCTGGGCTGAATTAACGCTCAAAATATGGTTTTAGACTTTTTGTTCATTTTCAACGAAAATTGGCCTTTTTGAAAAATTAATGCTATTTTCAGCCTACTACGATTGGCGCGTTATAACGAGCGCATGGGCCGTGATAGAACATACCCATGAAAAGCATACCTTAGCGAGTTCAGTATGATGTTTTAGCATAAAATAATAATTTAGATTTTCCTCTATCGATTTGTCAGAAAATATTGTCTTATTCGTTTTTCTCTGCTTGGTGACACCTTATTAAAAGTGTTTTAAAATTTAGATCGAAATGAAGAAAAACCTAAATTATGAAATTATCACGACACAGGGGCATTTGAAGGAAAAATTCATACTTGCCATGACCAATCACAGCATTTAAAACAAATTGGTAATATTTTGCAGGCTTAAAATGTTTCAGATTCTTCAAAACAAGCGTGGCGCGTATTAGCCACATGGGGCGTTATATGAACTTTTCCCCTATTCACTGACAAGGATTTTGAACCAAGTGCAGTAACAGATGTTCCCCAAAATCCTTTTTCTGATACATTGCCGAAACAGCAGGTCGAACCGAAGCGTTATGAAGCTCCCGATCCACTGCCTTCAATTTCAGGGCGAGTGGAATTCTTTGATTATGAAGAACCACTGAATCTTTCGAAAAGATCATACGTGACTCCTGCAGAGATTCGACCACTTCCGAAGCGTAAGGACCCTCAACAAAGACGTAAGAAAGGCCAAAAGTCTGAAATCATAACGAGCACTCCCGTCAAGCAAAAGTTGGAATCCAATCTTCAACAGAAAAAGGCAAAACCGCCAGCTAAACGCAAACTTGCAACTGAGACCAACACGACATTGAAGGAAAAGCCTCTTAAAGGCTCTGAAGCTCCAAAGAGACCACGAAAGGCAAAGTCGGACTAAAGCTCTGTTACCTCTGTTTGTTTTTTTTTCTTCGATTTAATTTTTGAAAGAATCCTTATGATTTTAAGTTTTTAACCCATGGAATATGAATTAACTGTTTTAATTTAACTATTATTTAAGAAATAAAGGCTTTGTTTTGTTTAATAAACGATTATAATGATTCAAGACCTCACTTACACCGGACCAGAATGGAATACAATGAGATTATTTTATGCGTACTCTTGCCCCACCTCATGCGTACTCTTGCCCCACTGGTGGGGTAAGAGTACGCTTTGGTAATTTTAAAAAAATATGATTTTTTTATCAATGTTTACAAACATAATCAAAACTTTTTGCGTCATACAATCAAGGTAAAGAGCCTTATTTTCATTTGGTTTTATTACTATGATCGATACTTTTTTCTTTGAAGAGATACAATAAGCACACAACTAAGTGCGTACTCTTGCCCCATCTTACTCTACATGACGCTCACGCGCACGAGACATGGATATTGCTCGAGGAGGACGGCGTACAGGAGGACGGAGTGAGGAGGCTAAGGATGAACCACGAGCTCGCGCGGCTCTACGGCGAACCCAGTATCCAGAAGGTGGTGAAAGCTGGCCGGATACGCTGGGCGGGACATGTTGCGAGAATGCCGGACGACTGTCCTGCAAAACAGGTGTTCGGTACGAATCCGGTAGGAACAAGACGAGCGGGGGCGCAACGATCAAGGTGGTCAGACCAAGTGGAGCGTGATCTGGCGAACGTGCGGCTTCCGAGAAATTGGAGAACGGTTACCATGGACCGAGTGAATTATAGGAATTATGTTCGTTAAGTTATGTCGTGAGACGGAATACTATGTAAATAAAATAAAAAAAAGAGCTCTCAATTGAACAACGGTTCTCTTCAACGTCTCATAGTAAACTGTCTTAGAACTAAATTTTGTCAAACCTTATCTAACGGTTCTCCTTCAAATAAAAAAAAAATCATTTCTTAGTATCACATTTTACACTCAAGAGGGAAGTCATACATAACAGATAATAATGTGTTGATGTGAAAAAAATTTAAATCAAATAGAATTATGTTAACAATAGAAAACCTGTTGATTTGAGAACTTTCAAAGTAATATAATGGATAAATTCTATTTTTCTATTATTTTATCAAAGCAGGCATCGTAAGGCTTTATGTTCTACTTATGTTTCCCGTTTGTCTTTTTTTATTTTCAAGAGCCAGAGCAGGCGCATTATCGTTGGTCGATGACCAGAAATGACTGCACTGAAATCCAAAATAGTTTAGCGAAGAAAAAATAAAACTAAAATTTTCAAAATCAGGTGATTCAAGTCTAGCAAGCACATGGTGAGATCAATAGTGGGAAAGATGACATGCCGAATATACATGGTGTTTCGATAGAAGGTCCAGTAGTTGATCCGCAGAGCTCAATGTGTACGCTTGTGTCGATCGATTCCATCACGTTCACTGTGGTTCACTGAAGCGGAGATTGCGGGTTCAGGTCCCGTTGGTGAGTCGTTGTATCATTTTCGAAAAACTCATGATGTTTAGGATAATATTCTTTCTTTCTTTGATACCTCATGTTTCTCTTATACTTTCCTTCACATTCGAAAAAAAAATTCCACTTTCACTATCTGACGCTATCTTGAAATCCAATATGCCGGCTTCAACTTAACTTAAAAATACTGTGAATCTATGAAACATTCACAATATGGAAGGGCTAAACGGATAGAAGTCGAATTTCGCTTTCTGACGCCATCTTGGAATCCAAGATGACGGCTCATTTTAAACTTGAAAATCGCTGTAAATAACTGGAAATTGTATGAAATTTTAATGAGATTTTCGACCATTTACAACATTTTAAAAATAAGCGAATGTCTGCATCTTGGGTGAAGCAGATAGCAAAATTTGACTTCTACTCGTTTATTCCTTTGACTCAATTCCCATATTGGGGGGCGGGGGAGGTTTCATGCGATTTTCAGTGATTAACAGCATTTAAAGTTAAACTAAAGCCGCCATATTGGGTTTCAAGAACGCGTCAAAAAGCGAAATTTGCATTCTACTATTTTAGCCCATTTACCCAATATCTATTATAGTTTCCATGCGATTTTTAGTCATTTACAGCATTTTAAGTTCAGCGGAATCCTGGTTATTTGTTTCTACACTTTTTATTGATTTTGAATGAAAGTTGACCGTTTTGGAAAGTTAATGCCGTTTTCAACATTTTGTGAGGAGCGCGTTGTATCGCTTTATCCGTGATTAAACATACCCAGGAAAGCATATATTGGCGTTTTTTGCTTGATTTTTCAGCTTTAAATCAAAATTTAGACTATCTTATAGTAAGGTATCACATAATATGTTTTTTCTATTTTTCTCTGCTTGGTGCAACCTTTTTAAAAGTCAGGGTTGAATTCAAGATTACAAGGTAATAAAGAAAAAAATGAATTTTGGAATTGATATTTCGTAGTAATGTGAGAAAGATCAAAATTTATAACAAATCATAAGTATGTTTTTAAAAACCTTAAAATATTACATATGTCTAAGAACTCGACTGGTGCGTTGGAAGTACTTTTCCCATATGAAGGCATTCTCCACAAATTTGCACATCACCTGAAAGATTTTCTTTCAAAAACTAGATTTCTTAAGAAAAAAAAAAAATAACCGTAAAACGGGGTAACTTTGACCACCAGGGTGATTTTGACCGACAATAAATTTTTGCACATTATCATCGATAACTCAGTCCATGGCCGATGGAACGGGGGGGGGGGGGGGGGGGGGGAGGGTTTGGGGGGTTAAACCCCCCCCATGAGAGTTGAAAAATGCGGGCAAAATTTTCTTCACTAAACTCAAAATTTCAAATATTTGATCAAATTGTGATAAACGATCAAAATGATTGAAGAATAATAATCTCGATTCAGAACAGAAGCTAAAACCTTACAATTTTATCCCAAGTCCACAATTCTACTATAGTTTTTCAAAAAAATTCACACTTGTTGAAAGAAACTCAGGACCGAATACCGAGTTTTAATAAGATTAGACTAAGCTTGCCAGATTGCCTCAATTTAGCCGATTTTTTTCACTTCATTCGCAAAATCAAACATTAATTAAAATAAAGAATTATGTATTTTGCGTCCAAAATTTTTGAGCATACTTTATTAAAATGATCTGATCATGAACTATTTTTTGGAATCTAAAAATATTATTTAAAATTGACTGATGTGTTTCAATAGAAAATTTCTTTTCCAAGTGTTTCTCTTCAAGATTTTTATGAAAAAAATCATGAATAATTAAAGTAATTTTATAAACGTTTCAGAAAAGTTTAGGTTAGATTCACTTATAGATTTTGTGATTTCAAATTTCCTTAAAAACATTTAAATTTGATGTGTGATCAGATTTTGATTTCTGTATCCAGTTTAATGTTCTTGAATTTCAGTTTGGATCATCATTTGGATCAAATCCTGATTTGAATCTAGGTTTTGCATTTCAAACTTATATTAGATGCGTTTTCCATATTCGAAACACACCATTTCGGAATATGAAAAGAATTTTGTTTTTTATTTTAAACAATTTTTACGATATGAATTTGAAACTATTAATTCAAATTCTTATGCAGAATCTGAATTAATCATATTGAGGACTAAATAAGTGCTACACTTAAAAAAATAACTCTTTAGTTGAAAAGTACCTACGATAGTATATCTGAATAACTCAATAATATTAATTAATTAAAACTTGGTTAACCTAGATAGATAACTTGTGTTGAAAATGTTTGATAATTATAATCCAGAATGGAAAATTCGGATACAGTTTCATCATTTGCAATTTGTATTTTGAATCACAAGCCAAAAATTAATAATTCAAATGAAAAATTTCTGAATAAAGACTTTGATACATATTCCGCATGTTGGTTCATAATTCAATGGAATTATTATCTAGAAATGAGATTTTGAAATCGTTCTCAAATTCGGAAATCAGATTCAAATGGCAGGATTCAGATTTGGAATTTACGTTAAAAATTCAACTTGAAACCATAATTGAAGTTTAGTTTTTTTTTTAACAAAATAAAATATCAAAGCGAGAAGTTAAGGATTCAAATTGCAAGAAATCGCAGCTTCTTAATTTTAATTCTGGATTAAAAATCTTTTTTTTTATACAATTACATCCAGTTTGGAAACTCAAATCAGAAGAAATCACAAATATTATTACTTTTTAAACTTAAGTGTCTTTATCCGTGAATATTATAGATTTGGAATGATAGACGGATAAACCATAGGAAGAAAGTTACTGAGGTATTGAAAAGAGCAAGAAGCATTTTAAATAGAAGCTTGATCACATTTGAATTTGAGATCATTTAAAAAATTTTGTTTCTTGAAAAATCTCGATTTTTATTTTTTTTTCAAATATTCGTAGGATTCTATTATAAATGATAAATTTTTGTAGAACAAAGTACAAACTAAAATTTTTGAATTTTTATCGAGTTTACAAGACTAAAAAAAAATCAGATTTGAACCGCAAACTTAATCTCTTTTTTTTTAATATTTGATACATTTTACATTGAAATTGAAACCTTTGACATCCTTCATTTGTTATTTAAAACTTTATTAAAAATTTGCAATTTTTTGGACTTATTTTCGAATGTTAGGATTTTAAATAAATACAGATCCATATTTTTAAATTACTCATACCTAAATTAGGAATTCCACTTTTTTCCTTTTTTTTGAGCAACAATTATGTCACCAAACACATGAGCCGGCTTTTCCTACGGCCCTGACTCAGTCTATAGTTTGAATTTTTGAAAACTGTTTTCTACGTTTGAAAGCCTATGAATTGAGTATCAACTCAAATGGTAAATTTTTCAAATCTATAAATTTCTATTTTTTTCAAGGCTTGCAAACAAACAGCTCTCCTGATGAAACCAAAAAGCATTTAGAAGGAAACGGGTTGTTCAATGTAAAAGAACTACTTTTTCTCTTCGTATATGTATAGTTATTTTGCTATTTTTGTAATTCTTTAGTTACAAATTTTTGATTTTCAAAAAATATAGACATTTCCCAAGAGTAAGTCCGTATTGGACAAATGGATAGGAACCCTATCAAATGGTTAACTTTGAAGAAAAAATGAATATACATATATGGATACAGTGGGAGGGCCTAGAGGAATGTTTAAAGGGTAAATTTCATTTTTATTTTCTAGCTCAAACTATTTAGCAATTGTTTTAATATTTGCCCCTAAATGCATGTAACAAAATAGTATGTACATTTTTCAATCATGAATGTTTTTAAAACAAAATGTTATAAAGCAATATAAAACTGATAAACTAACATTTGCAAATATTTTTAAGGTGATCGAGATGATGATCGAGAAAACTCGTTAAAACCGTAAAAATAGAGACAGATCAATGTAACCCCAAAGCATCAAATTCAAAAGAGAGACGAAATCGATTTTTTAATCAAATTTAAAGGGGTCTATTAAATTTCTGCAACCATATTTCACGTCCATTACCAGTTCATTAGTACAGTACCGATTTCAAAAATATGAAACATGGCACATTCCCCTTAACAGAAAAAATAATCGAAAAATATTGAAAAAAGTGATCAATATTACCCCGGATTAAAGTACCTTCTAAGTTCATGGAATCCATAATTTTAATTTAAAAAGTCTTTTCATTTTTATTGTTAAACCTTTTTTTTTAATTTTAGGTAACGAGTTTTCTTTTTTCAAAACGTCGTTTACCAAAATTTCAGAATAATTCAAATTTGTTATATGAGATTCCCACTAAACAATATCTTGAAATAAGAGCATTGTTTTATTCTGTGAAAAGTAGGAATTTTCCAGAATTCATGTCGGTTGAATAAAGATTTCCTTTGATTTTTTAAAGCATGCTGAAGTACCGGAAATCGCTCGCTTTGTCCCATGGCAACGACGGGGAGAGACAGCAAACGGTCAATGCCAAATTAGCTACGCCCATCGGACCAGTAACAATGACAGCAGTCGAGAGAGAATAGAACCGAACCAAACATCAATTGAAACTGTGTCAGTAGTAGGATCGATACCGTACCGCAAACCAGTGTCGATTGTTCTCCGTGTAGGCACTTCTTTTGAAAGCGACGGCTTCCAGTAGAATTTAGGTTGGGGAAAGGAAGGAAAATGGGAGTAAATTTACGCTCTGCAGTCAACAGCATCCTTGTTAGAGCAGTCGCCGGAAAAACACCCTCAAATTCCCCCCGATAGCAAAATTTTCCCCGGTTTGTTTACATTCGCTTTCGCTTTCCACCGAGGGAGGCCGATTTGTTTCGCCATCGGAGCCGCCCGTTTGTTCATCGGGCGAATTCCGTTTGCAGCCGCCCGTTGTTGCCGTTTGGGCACGAACGGCTTCGGCTTTGGTTCGTGCTGTAACCGTTTGTTCGGGTTTACCGCTGGAAAAACGGACCGGACTGGAAGGACCCTGGATGGGTGGATTCTCCATCATCGGTGGGAAACTGTGTGTGGCCAGTCAGTCTGCTCGCAACCCCGTCTTCGATTGTTCGCGTCCTTTAGGTATGCGTTGAATGCCGTTGGTCCGGTCGTGGCGCGCGCGTTTTTATCCCGCGGATCCGTCGAAAGCTGCTGTTTGACGTGTGGCGGCAAGAGTGTGGTTGAGGCTGTGGCCCCACACCGGGTGGTTTACAGGGCTTTTTTTTTAGCTTGGGATCTATCTGTTTAAGACGGTGGGAAACCGGAAATATTCCCACGATATTGCGGGAGATGGTCCAATGCTAGTGCTGGCTCGTTGTAAGTGAAGATTCGCGAAAAGGCGTCGTCTTCGTCTTTTCGTGTTGATGCGGGTATCGGGTCTTCATCGTCATCTCTCTTTCGGCGAAGGATTCGAAACTCGTCCCTGAATTGAATTGTGGGGTGTGTGTTGTTTTGGGGGAAAAGCCCGAAGGATTGGCTCCGTTTTGTGAGTTTTCCACGGTAATCAAGGATGAAGTTGTATCGCTGATGTGCTGGTGAAGGTGAAATTTGTTGGGCAAGGAATAGAAACCGAAGCTAAGAATTTCTGCCATTTCTGGGGGTGTGGGAGTTCCGTCACACTGGGTGTGTTTTTGCTTCGCTTCGTCGTCGTCGTCGTCGTGTTGTGTGGAAGCTGTAAAGGATAATCAGCTGATTGTTGGGAATTGTGTCAAGATACAAAAAAGCTGTCATCCATCCCGGGTTTACGGGTGCAGTGCTCCAGATGCCATTATGTAAATGCAAGACAAACTGTCTCCAACTGGTTTCACAACCAGGAATGTGTAGCGCGATGTTCCCAGTTTGGAAATAGTTCAAACAGAACTTTAATTAAAAGTTCCAACGTTCCGCGGATTCAATGCTGGATTAGTGAGAGCCACGGTAACGATTCAACAGAGGATTCGTTCGCATGTTTCCCAAACCGTGGTGGTGGTGAGCACAAGCAAAAGTTTTCTCCCACACCGGATCGACCAACTGAAGGTTTCGCGTGCTCCACATTCTTCGAATTCCATCCCACGTGGTGGGGGCGGTAAATCGAAAAGTTTAAACGATTCGTGTGCAAGTGGCATGGTTCTGTGATTTTCCATCGTTCCGAAGTGATTCATCTAAAGATTCGCCCGGTAATCGAAAACTAGTGAGAAGGTGATTTATTCCACGCAGCATTTTCTACCCCTACCAAAGGCAAGGATTTTATCCGGGAAATTGTAGAATGATTTAAATTCCATCGGTGAAGTCCCGATGACCTTTCTCGGCTCACGGACACGGATGCTAACCGAATTGGACCTTCTTGGGTCAGGAAAAGGATACCGGCGGCCGTTTTCCTGGAACACACATAACTATCTAGCCGGCAGCCTAATTGGAGAGAATAAGGTAAAATTGGTTATTGACCCATCCCTGAGCTCTCTAGAGCCCAGCTGAGAAAACCCAATCCATTCGGTCGATTTATTGTAACATGAGGGCCAGCTCTGTTATTGTTTCCTACTTTCGAGAACCATTTTCTAGCCCAGTGCACCATCACACCATAATTAGGTTATATCGATTTCTGGAAATTTTCCAAAAACCTATTGCAACGTCTTCGACGTTTTCTGTTGTTTAATCGAATCGAATCGGAGGAGCTTCGATATGAGATAATGGACCGGCTTCGCCGATCCATTCGAAAGACGACGTTCTTGCGTTGTCTTCGCTTTAATGGATTCAAAGTTTGTAATCGAATCAGGTTACTCAGACAGCTTCTACTGGAGACTGATAACAGCAGGAGAAGCGGCGGGGTCGTTTCTGGGAATTGATGCTCGTTCACAGCGCATTAGAAATTTAACCCGCTAGATAAATGCATTGATTAGAGCTATACAGCTGTGGAAGTCTTTATTCAGCATTATTTTTCTGAAAGAATGTGTAAAAATCTGTGTAAGAGAACAATTTCCTTAATTTACAGATGACTTCTATGCGTTAAAAACTATTCTCAAGAATATGTTTAGGCAAACAAATGAATTGGTAAATACAAGTGTAATTTTATCATGAAAAAATGTTTGCTCGAATTACAGTTTAAACTTTAACATGAATTGAAAATAAATGCCATTGCTTTAAAAAAAGATAAATGAAGTGGTCGTTGTCATAAACGGTAGGCTATGAGAACTATAACGTTCTCCAAAATCTTTATAAGACTCTGAATTAATTTTTCCCTGAAGATCTCTTAAAAGGTTTCAAGAGATCTTAAAAGCAATTCTCACACCTCTTCATAAAACCTTGAATATCTTCTTTAATTGCAGCCCCTGGCGTAGAGGATTGCCTTCAAGTCTTCTATGCCAATGGTCATGAGATTGAATCCCGGTCACGGCATACAAAGTACACTTTCTTTGGGTTGGTGGTTTTGGCATTTGTAAGATGCTAGTCATCATATCCTCGAAAGTTATACGCTTAGAATTAAGTAAAAAGGAGTATATTCGAAGACATATCAAGTTTCATTGAGATCCTGTGTGTGTTTGTGTTTATTAAAAAAAAAAAAAGGAAAATATAATTGCCTTATAACATGATTTATTGATTGTTAGATCACCCAATTTAAAAGGGTTAAAATTTGAAATTCTCGGAAAACACTTAACCTGAGTGAAAAAAAATGTAAAAATAAAAATCTACAACTTTTTCTATCATGCCTAAAAAGCTTAATTTGGTATCATTTTGCCCGAGCAAAGACGGTACAATGAAAAAATTTGGGTCTAACTCTTCATATAAGGACACCTCGATAATCTCAACTGTAGGTGTCCCTGAAAGCTTATTGATGGCTTGTTTATCCAACGTTTCCTTATAAGCTTTGAGGGCATAACGATGCCACCTTAAGGTATAATTTATTTCCAAAATTTGGCATCGTTGTGCTTTAAAATTTTCTTTCAAAAAAGGATTGCTAAACGAGGTTTAAAAATAATTTTAGTGATAACAAAATATGCTAGACCATAGGTCGGCAACCTGCGGCTTGCGAGCCGCATGCGGCTCTTTAGTTAATTGCGCTAATTTTATATATGTACTAGCTGATCCCGTACGAACTTCGTTTCGCAAGCAATCATAAAAATGTGAAAAAAAAAATAAGATTATGTTTTCCAAACAAAGTAAAACGTTCTCTACACTGAACAAAAAGTACCTTTTCTAAACAGTATTCTTATTGAAAAGTGGGAAAACCACCCCCAAACTCATCGATCCTGTGCATGAACTTTTAACTGAAAATTTCACAATACGGATCAATTCGTCTCACCTGAAAAAACCCGTGCATTAATTTTTACATCGCCCGTATCTTAAAACCACAAGTGAATATGGACGGCCCCTTTTGCAGACCCTTTACACCAATATAGCCGAAACCTGCCCTGATATAGGATAATTGGAATCAATTGTTTGTCCTTAAATCTCGCGTGTGCTAGTTTTCATCTTAATCCGGTGGATAATAACGCAAATATTAAAAAAAAAATACCGGTAATTTGGCCGACTCCTTTTACAAAAATTGATACCTGAAATCGGATGCCTTACTTTTAAAACCCACGTGTGTGAATTTTCAGTGCAACGCAATGTAAAATAACGTCAGTATCGCAAAAAAGTGAACAGGTGATATGGACGACCCTTTCTCCGATCCCTTACACCAAATTTGATACCTGAAATCGATTATCCATCCCTGAAAACTTTCGTGTGCCAATTTTCATCTTAATCCAAAGTATAATTACGTCAATATCGTAAAAACAGTGAACAGGTAATATGGATGACCCCTTTTTCCGACCCTTCCCTCAAAATTGGATGCTTGGAATGAATTACTCATCCCTTAAAACTCCCGGGTCCCAATTTTCGTCTCAATCCGATGCATAATTACGTCAATATCGCGAAAACAGTGAACAGTTAATATGGACGACCCCTTTGGCCGACCCCTGACCAAGATTTGGATAATTGGGATCATTTGTTTGTCCTTAATAACTCCTTTGTACAAATTTCCATCACAATCCGATTTATAATAACGTAAATATCACAAAAATATTGAAAAGTAATATGGACGACCCCTTTTGCCGGCCCCTTCTACTAAATTCGTTGCCAAAACTCGATTGCCCGTCCCTCAAAACTCTCGTGAACAAATTTTCATCTGAATCCGATGCATAATATCGTCAGTATTGCAAAAACAGCGAATGGTTTATATGGACGACCCCTTTGGCTGGCCTCTGACTCCGCATTTAATACCTAGAATCGATTGCTCGTCACTCAAAATTTATAAGTGCAAATTTTCATCTAAATCTGATGTATAATAATGCCAATATCGCAAAAATATTAAACAGTTGATATGGACGACCCCTTTTGCCGACCCCTGACCCAAAATTGAACACCTGAAACCAATTGGTCATCTCTAAAAACCCTCATGTGCAAATTTCATCTCAATCTGACGAAAAATAACGTCAATATCGCGAAAACAATATTTGTCTTGTATGGACGACCCCCTTCAGGAGGGGTCATCCGAAAATCTGAAAACATTTTTCATCATTCCTGGTCCTAATGAGCATCCATGCCAATTTTCAGCTCTCTAGCTGTAAAGACGGCTGAGTCTATAGAGGACAAACAAACAAACAAACAAACAAACAAACCCACAGAAATTGCTTTTTATATATATAGATTCATGAAATCGTGCTAAAACGATGATTGAGTCTTGTGACCTTGCACACGGGTTTTCATAGGTCCAGAAGATAATTTTGAAAATTGCATCCAATCCAAAAACCAAATGATAAAATATCATTTTTTTAAGCCTTATTTTACAGTCTTTGGCTTTTTACTGTTTTTGAAGCATCAGCATAGAGATCGATAAATAGTTAACCATTAAACGTAAATGCAAAGAAATTCTGTTGCTTTAAAACATGTTTATTTTTGAATCAATCTAACACAGGAAAACAAAAGTTTATCACTTACAAAAAAGTAGTTCTAAGACAGCATCTGTTTTGTTACAAAACGACGCAACCCTCATCAAATTTTATATTTTAAGCACACGAAATTACCCTCTACGAAAATTTATCAGTTGATATTTCCAAAATCTTGTTAAAATCAATAAACCATTTCGATTCAACCATCTAAAGAAAAAAACATAAAATTTTTAAAAGTGAAAGTAAATTATCACAATTTTGCTTTTCAAGTCTGATTCTTGCAAATTCAAATTCAAAATTTTAGTTCGAAAATCGAATATCTAAAAAACCTGCGATTTAAAAAAAACTTATCAACAAACCGATAAAATAAAAATTCCCTGCAGATTTTTTCACATGAAGATTATATGTTTCTTTTTTTTTTCATAAAACAAACTTCCAAATAAAATCAAATTTTGCTTCATATTTGTGATCTTCAGCTGAAAATTTGAAATAACGTTACCTATCACCATTATAAATTTGTGATCTCTTAACATTTGAATTCCTAAATGGAATAGTCTCCTTGACATTTTGATATTGATTGTCAAAGTTATTTTCCATCTGAATTGGAACTTGAATTTTTAATATCAGTCCTTTTCAATATGTTTTCTTAATCTTAATTCAAAATCAATAATCTTAATCTTAATTCAAAATCAATTAAAAATCGAGAACCAAGATGTGAATTATATTGCAGAGCCCTCAACCATGAACTCTATCATAAAAAATTTTGTTGTTTTGAGTTTCAATCAATATTTTAACTTCTCTCTATCCGATTTGTGAATCTGAATTTAAATATTATAAAAATTTTGTTATTTGAAGTTTCACTTATTATTTTATTTTTTTTTTTCATCCGACTTGTGATTCTGAATTTAAATATAAGTTTCGAATAAAGATCTGGCTCCGAGTTTTTGGTTCTGGAGCGCCATTTTAATGCTTGGCTTTACCTGAATTGCAATTAAGAATAAAGTTCAAGAATTTCGAATCTTAAAACGAAACAAATACTCAGGACGGTTTCTTATATTCTTTTTTTTCCAAATTCTGAAAATTTTTGTTTAAATTTTGAAAATGTATATGTATTTTCAAATTCATGGATCAAATTTTGTATGAAATGCGAAACAATACTTTAACGAGGATTTCAAAACATTATCTATCTATCAAAAATTTTCAATGATTATTCGAATTTCAAACCAAAAATCTTAAACTAGATTCAGAATCCAAAATATGAAAACAGATACACAATTATGATTTTGACAGTATGGAACCAGAATTCCGGAATGAATTTAATCTCATTTAAAATTTAATATTAATAACTGAGTTTCAATCGACAAGTGGGAAAATTTCAAAAAAGTTGTCGCAGAATTCTGAAACTGAGATTAGTTTTTGAGGTTTTGGCATCAGTTCTAAGTCAAGTTTAACACTCTTGAATAACCTTACTCAATCATTAAAATTTTATTAAAAATTTAAATTTGAGTGTATAGATAAAAACCTCCCTTGCTTTTCCTGGACCCTCATGGAGGAGGGTTTAAACCCCCAAAACGCCCCCCGCCCCATTCCTACGGCCTCATTAGCATTCCAGTTTGCCGTTTTACCCGGAGCTTGCCCAAATTTTCTAAGAAAAAATTGGAAGATGCCAGGTCTAGTCCAGTTGCCCGAATATCAAAGAAAAGGATCGGTTTTTCCAGGATTATTCACAATTTATACGAAATTCCAAGTTTTCAACTAATTATAGGCATGCATTTTTTGGAAATTGTAAAACAAGATTTGTACGCCGCTGATGTGCCTTCGTAAAAATCACTTTGTGTGTTTATTGTTCAGCTCATTTCTTGCCTTTCTTTGGAAAATACTTCGATTTTGGCTGGATTTGCCCGTATATTATTCGGGTTTGGGTTAAAAATTTATAAACCCGATACCCGCATATGCCCGGACAATTTTTTTTTATTTTTGATTAAGAATAAATCATTGTTGATTACACAGCAAAAATTATTTCCTGTTAAATTACGCAAATGTCCTGTAACAAAAAGGAGCTGGACATTTACCATAATTTTATAGGTCGAAAACATAATTACGTGACGTTTAATTTTTAGTGTACAAATTGTTTTACATAACATTTGCTGTAATAATAAATGAATCTTCGTTAACTTTTATGGAACAGGTATAAAATTACAGGTTTTGTTAATTACTGGTGATTTATTTTAAAGGTTGCAATTTTCAGAGACACGTAATAATCAAAAAGATTTTTTGTGTATTTTTTTATAAATTTTTGTTTTGAAATTTAAAAATATCATTTAATTGATTTTTCGAGTATTAATGTGCTGTTGTCAGGAGCATAATTTTTGAAGATTAAAATTTTCGACTACATAAATTTCAGTTGAATTTTACCCCATACTTCTAGATTTGAGAAAGGATCAGCTCTGGGGAATGTCTAAGAAATGCTGGATGAATGAAAAAAAATTCCCTTTAATTTATTCTTTTAAAAGCTTTTCTTTACCGAAAAAATGATTAATATTCTGCTTTTAAAAATATGTTCAAATCTTTCACATTAACATTATGCAAAGTATTCATTTAAGCTTTATATGCACTTAAAACTTTCTTGATTCGATATTTACCTACGTATTAAATTTAATATACAATCAAACCATGTTGGAAGAGTTGACGAGCCAGAGGAAAATCCATGTAGTTAATGGTAATCAGTAACAGATTAAAGAAAAATCCAAGAGATGGAAAAAATTCTAATGGGTTTCAAGTTAATTTCGTATATTTGATTTTTTAAAATTAAAAACTAAAACAATAAATCTTTAGTGTGGCTCTTTCAACCACTCAAATTTTGAAAATTTATGGTTTTTGGCTCTTCCCACTCAAAAGGTTGCCGACCACTGTGCTAGACCCGTTATATCCAGTAAACCACTCGTCCATTTTGTCGAGCTTTGAAAGGAAAATTACTCCTAACTCCAACTTTTTTGTATTTTTGGTTATTGTCGTTATTATGTATGCTATTCGAATAAAATATCTACCTAAACACGTTCCTCCAAGGTTTGAATTTCGCTTAACAAAAGTTTCAAGGGGAATGGGTACCAAATTTTCTCGAATGCAAGCTTGAAAGTTATAAAATGATCCTAAAATAGCCTTTTTTGTTACATGTCTATCGCATCCATTCAGTATGAACGTTTAAAATTGCGCCTTGAGACACGTCTGCCATTTCATGAATATTAAATGTTAACGAACATCATTAAAAGGCATTTAATCAATAATAATTTTTTGTATTTTGGAAGTTGTTGAAATGTAAAATTTATATTGAAATTTTAACTCAGAGCAACTTAAAGCCAACTCGCAAACGATTATTTTTGATGAGATTAAAGTTTTTGGCTTAAAAAAATTTCGTGTGATCTAAGAGTGAAAAAAAAATTGCAAAAACTGCCCACCCAAAATGCATCAAAAAACATATGGGAGCAAAAAGTCATTTTTTGCAGTGGTCTAATTAACATTATCAAATGATGGGTTTAGAAAACATTGAGAAAAACTCGAAAAATATGTTTAGTATTTAAATTTTACATATTCATACGTTGAAAAAATTCAGTTCTATGTGATTGAATGTAAAAAAAAAACTTTTTTTTAAATAGTTATGAAATTTGTACTTAATTATTTTAAAATTGTCGAAAAAATGGTTGAAGTTTGTAAAAACTACAACAAAAGAAGGACTGAAAGCCATGTTTCTTAGCCCCTGTAATTATGCAATTTTTACTAAATATTTGTTTATTGTAGAGCACAAGTCGTTTGCAATTATAAAACTAAGATTCTGTAAATTTTCGAGCAAAATATTGATTTCAGGGGGTTTAAAGTGACAAAGACAATAAGAGCTTGTAGAGCTTTTAGAGGCATGTATATTCTAAAGCAAGGAATTTTCTCAACTCAAAAACACTCAAACTAAAACGAAAGAGTCTTATTTTCAAGCTGGTGGAGAACATGTACAGCATGAGTGGATTTTCTCTAAAATGCCTTATTATGAAGCAAGTGGGCAGCAAAAACTGAATTTTTACATGAAAATTTCGCATCATGGTTCCGCCTGTGAACTTTATGTACATACATGCGAACGTTATATCTAAAACTAATTTTTCATGTCGTTCTAAAAAAGCCAAGTACTCTACGGTTAATTTTGAGGCATTTTTTATGTGTTTCTTGGTAACTTATTCAAATTTAATGCAAAAATGATTAATTTTTTTTACTTTTATTATCAAAAAGATGAAGAATTTTTTATACAATAGATAGGGTAAGATCACTATATATTGAACAATATCTCTGGGAATAAGCAAATTTGTGGAAAATTATGAAGGGTTCATTTAACGAAATTTTAATAATGTTGCTTAAACTTGCTCCACAGCTTCGGATCAATATGACTTTTTCGTGGAAATATGTTTCCAAATCATCAATTAAGCCTTTTTCAGAACTAGCTGACCCGGTGGGCTTTGCTGCACATTCGTATTGAGAATATATTTTTAAAATTTTGACACAATTTATAATTATTAAATTTAAATTTTTTATGATTATGACCTTCATTTCATATTCATTTCAAAGCAAACATTTTAGAGCTGCAATTTCAGATTTAAAAAAAAAACAGTAAAAGATGATTTTTTAAAATGAATTTTGATTTATTTAAATCGCCTGATTTAAAATTTTATTCTATTTTTAATCTGTTGTATAGGATTCTATAAAATTATTTAGTAAAGCCAAAAAAAATCATATTTCTATTTATGAAATCCTCCTTTTCACCTTTCAATGTTAGAAAGAATCTTGAATTACAATTTGCCGCCGACCGTGGCCTAGAGAATAGCGTTCAAAGTCTTCTAAGCCAGAGGTCATGAGATCGAATCTCGGTCACGGCATACACAGTGCTCTTTCTGTGGGTTGATGGTTTTAGCATTTGTAAGATGCTAGCCTTCATATCCTTGAAAAATGTACGCCTTAGAGTTCAGTAAATTTGATCTCTTCAAAGAAACATGAAGTTTCACTGAGATCCTATATGTGTGTGTGTTCGGTTTTATTTATTTATTTATTTTTATTGGATTTTTTTAGAAACTTAATAACGCCACATGCCACCTTTGGTTGTATTTGTTAAATATATTTTCCGTTTTTCTGCTAAAAGAAGTAGAAAAGGAGAGTCAAATACCAATAGCAACATTGCTTTTACACAAATTTTCTCCAAATTATATGAATGTCTCCTCCCCTTTTTCTTCCTCTTCTCACACAGGGTGGAGGAAAGTGTCTCAAACCATTATTCAAAGATTTCTTCTAACAAAATACCCTCTGATGCCAAATTTGGTTCCATATGCACCATAACTACTCCAGTTCAGGGTCTCAAACCATTATGGAATGATTTTTGTGCCCAATTACTCTCCCATGCCTTGGCTTTTATCCTAGAATAGTTCTCGAGTTGTGGAAAAAATTGTACTAGGGCTCCCTTTTTTCCTTTCTATCGAATAACTATATTTCGTGTTATCTAAAAAAATATATGAAAGCCCACCCTCCCATTTCTATCTACCTTTTGAAAGGACGGAGGGGTTCAAAAAATTTATTGTAACCAAATACGCTTCCATGCTCGATTCGGATCCATTTGCACGATCGGTTCTTGAGTCATTGATACATGTTATTTTTATTTGCGAGGCCCCCTCGTTCTTCCAAAAAGGAAGAGGGGTCTCAAACCATGATGAAAACCTGCCCTGACTGCAAATTCATGAAATTGTTAAATCGCTGCACAATCGGAAAATGGGATCAAATATAAAAAAAAACTCGAAGCCGCTAATTGAATGACCTGAAACAATATTAATTTTATGTGAAATTTTCTCAAAGTTTAAATCTGCCATCAGTTTTGACTGGAGTTATCTGAGTGATGTGTTATTTGCTCTTTATTACACATCAAGATACAAGCATAACTTCGTGAAAATTAAGTTGAGACCAAAAACGGCTATTTTGATCAATTATTTTTTTTGAACGCTAAATATCAGTACAAAAGCTGATAACTTTAGCATGTATTTGTCGATCAATCAGAAATTTTCAGCGTTGTATTATGCAGCATGCAGCATTTCATAATAAACATCAAGTTAAAGCATAAGCACTATACTTTAATTTGATGTTTATTTGGTTTAAATCGATTCCTGCCCAAGTGAGATATTAAGCATTTATTTTATGAAAAGACTTGATCTTCATAGGGTAAACGGAAGCAAAGCAGATCGCTCATAAGGATCTTTTCATCTATAGATTGTCCATTTCAAATAATTTTAAATATATGAAAACCTTTCAGCTCGTTTAAAAAAAAAATGCAACTACTCAAAATCTTATGTTGATAAGTAATACAAGGGAAATATCTTATTTTTGGGTCATTCAGGTAAAATAACACCTTACTGAGATGTCTCCGGCCAAATCTGACGGCAAATTTGGGTTCTTGAGAAAATAAAACTTAAGTCAATTTTTTTTATCAGGTCTCTAAACCTGTGGGTTTCATTTTTTTGGAATTTTGGGGTCAAATTTCTCCCTTGAGTAATGTTTTAAAAATTTGGTGAATAACTGTTTATTTTAGTGAAAAAATGCTGGTGTCATCAGTTGAAAGTTTCAAAACAAATAAACTGGAAGCGATATTGGTTGCAGATTTTACTTGAACACATTTTGTCTAAACTAAGGTTGCCAGATTGCCCGATTTTATCCGAGTTTGCCCGGATATTTAATACTTAATTTAAGAACAGTCCGGCCCGGCCCGGTTGACCGGATTTCATTGAAAAATGCCCGGATTTTTCCACTTAATTTGGCAAATTAAAAGAAAAAAAGCAACTCCAAAACGAAAATTTTGAACAAGTTTTATAAAAATAATCACGAAAGGTTTTTTGGAAGCCTAAAATACGGTTCAAAATCTGTCGATTAGTTTCGATGAAAAAACATTTTTTTTCCATTTTTTTTCTTGATTTTTGTTGAGGAGTTTCTGAGTTTTGACAAAATTTGCCCGGATATTGCCCGAATTTATGGTCGTCAATTTGAAATCGAATGCCCGGATTTTGCCAGGTTTTTATATAAAAATTTCCCGGTTTGTCCGGCCCGGATACGTGTTGAAAAAATTCTGGCAACCTTAGTCTAAACTCTTCAAATAAGTGGAATATTGATTTGTTTTAAACAATTTGAATGGCTGTTAAAAATTTGAAGCATTTTCTTGCATTTTCATAAACCTTATTTAAAACATTTGAAAAGTTCTATATTTTTGGATTTTTTTTTATGTTACAATCATACTGAAAAATAGGTTCGATTTCAAAGTCACCTATTTAGCTGATTTTGCCTCAATTAAGGCAGCTCAGAGAGCCAAGTGGGACCAATCGATTGTTTGTTTCTATAAATAAGTGCGCATAATTTACTCGATTCATTATCAGCATTGACCGCATCAAAACCGAAACCCCTTGTCCCATTTGCTGGTTTATCCATCCATACCAAGCCAAGCCATAAATAAAGTCTCAAATGCATCGGTTACCGATTCAGGTCAAATCGGGTCAACCAGGGCTTGGTTAGATATTTTTCTTTCCCCCTTGAGAGGATTCCAATTCATCTAAAAATACAAAAAAGCACCAACAAATGAAATGAACATATTTCTCGTACCGACTCCCTTCCCATCCCAGTAAACATAATCGATAACATCTTTTGGTTTGATTTTCAAAAACCCATGGTTTAGTTGCTATTTTTTTTCGTTGGCGTCCAATCCGAGATATGTTTCTGTCCATTGGAGCTATACCGAAGTATTCAAGAAGGGGATAAATTTTGTGGTCTAGAAGTGTCAACCATTGCTGTGGTCGGTTGATTGAAATTGGTTCCGATTCGAAGGCTAGTGTTGTCGTATTTGTGAAAGAGGTATAATGGAAAAGGGGGGATGAATTGAGAAACATGAGGTCCATCTTTTGGCCAAACAGACATTTGTACCATCAATTTAGAGCTGGCACAACTGGGCGGCATTGTCCTTGTCAGGATAATCGAACCAGGACAATGAATGAATGAACCGGTGAATGGATGACCGGTATTTGCTGCAAGCTTTTTGATCAGGGAATTTCGGAAGCTCTGTCATTGAACGTTTTTGTTTGTTTGCCGGCCTCCAGACAATTTATGGGGCAGCCTTTGAGTGAAAGATTGAAGCACATTCCTTGGTTTTGGACTTTGAATAAATGGAAAACTAATTGAGTTTTCAGGAGCTGCAATCGTTTTTTTCCCCGTAGGGAGGCATCAGAATTTTATTATAAAATGCACAAAACATACCAATAATATTTTTGCTGAATTTTTATTTTATTCGGTATTTAAAAAATCAGGCTTTTTTGGTGCAATCAGTAAGATAAAATCTTAATAGTTATATGGATGGAAAAAGTATCAATTTTTCCAAGTGGCATTTTTTTATGAGTTCATCACACAAAATTGGAGACAACCCTTGGGACTTGGATAAAGTATGACATGTAAATTCATTAAATTCACTTTAAGAAATCTGCCGTGCTAAAAACGTTCAAATATTAGTCCAAATCTCATAAGCAGAAATGATGGGAATAACACGGAAATTGTAAATGATGGCGATCACATGGGAAAAATTACTCCCTACCTTAAGAGGAAAACATCGACACTCGATATGTGGTCTCCATCAAACCTGGATACCTGGACCCAAGAGAGGAACAAGATGTGAGTTCGAATCCCACTAGAAGACGGCGAATCATTTTTAACATGTTTGTCGACTTTTATTTTCATCTGATCCGTTTACAAACATTTCATACAACGGTAAAACCTTAAATAGATCCATAAAATCTCAAATTTTGTATTTGTTTTTTCTATGGACGTTCCCAGTAAGTTCCGAAAAAAAAATTCGCTTGGGATATTGAATGATGATTTTGAATTCTTTGCCTAACATTGCTGTGTCTTTCTTGTACCTCAACCGAATTTCCAAAATTTAAAGTTTAAGAAACTTCCTGATTAAACTTAATTATAGTTTTAGAATATATTCAGCTACTACAATGCAGTTTTCTATTATTTAAAGTCTAAGAAAATGAATTAAAAAAAACCGCATCGAAAAAACTGCAATACATCAGCTACGAAATTCTCAAAACATATTACATTTGTAGCCAGAGAAAGCTGAAGTTAAATAGAAACGTTACGTTACGCAGTAGGATATATTTTTCCTGAAATTTTATCGGCATGAATCATAAATAGTTAACTTTTAAATTCGATGTATAAAGTTTAGTATGCTCTTTAAATGCTTTGGGCTATTGCGCTTTATGTATGTAATCGATTCAAGTTAAGAAACATAAAAAGTCTCACTCATGTGATTTGGTGAATGTAATCGGTTCAAGAAGAGAAGTATATCTTAAACAATTCCAGGCAAAGCGACAAGCAGAAACAGACATCTCAATTTTAAATGGACATTATACTTCTTATTGTTTTATATTGTTTGTCGTTAACTTAACAAACCAGGCAATATCAGGCTTATTTAAAAAAATCAGGAAAAAACGGGCCCATCCGGATAAAGCCTTTTCATGTTATCAGGGTTGGCCTCCAGAAACCAGGAAAATCCTGAAAAATCAATTGGCAACCCTGTCCGACGCCTTACTCGAACCTATCGGAAGAATTCAAGGGAGCGCAAGATTTTGCTCTCATAGCCTTCAAATCGCAATATTTTTCAATTCTCTCATTGGTCAATATTACTCAATTCCCATCTGATTCTTGGGCATTTAGAAGCCCTGCTGGTTGCAAAGAGAACATAACGAAGATTTTCTCACTTGAAGCTCGCGCGGGAGCAAAATCATTTCAAAATGTACAAACATGGCGGATTTTCTATCATATCCGATTTAAAATGACTTTAACGACATTTTATACGAACTTTTCACTATGCAGTTGAATTGCGATTTGCAACACTATTGAAAACGACTTAAGTTATTATTTCTAATACGATTTCATTTCGTCTTTGCACTGGATATTGAATCTTCCAACTCTAAGCCGTTCATTTAAATAAACCTCATTTTTTTATAATTTACATATATTGTACAGATATGGACAGCTTAGTTACTCAGATCGGCTTGCTCAGTGAAAGAGAGTGCAAATTATTTCGTCTGCTCCCCCTAAGCTGTGCGGGGAGAGATAAAACGCGCTATCAACAAGAGTGAGATTATCAACACATGAGAGTGAGCGAGGGCATTCACACCTGCTTATGAAGAGAATTGTCCGGAAAAATATATTGCGCATTGTGTTGAGGAGAAATCTAATAGCAAACAAGGGATTGAAATCAAGAGAGAATTCTTTGCATTTGGAGTGGTAATGATAAAAATTCCACAACGGCTTCACAAATTGCAACAATTTGCAACAATTAGCACATTTTCACTCTCTCTGAGCACTATTTTCTCTCATTTGAACTCAAACCATCTAATTCTCTCTAACAATTGTCACCAATTACCACAAAGTTAATCATTGGCTGCACAATTTGTGTGATCATTGACGAATTTTCTCCCTTCTTTTCAGTTCCCGATAGCCAACACCATTTTTGGTACCTTTATGAGAAAACCATCTGCTCTTCAAACGCTACCTGTGACAGTTATTTTTGCTAGAAATAATCCAAAACAGCAGAGGGCAGGGTTGCCACAAGTACAGATTTATCTTAAAAAGTTCAGTTTTTTTCATTATTTTTTTGCACAGATTCTGTTCGCACAGAAGACAGATTTTTAGAATTCGGTTAAAATTTGTATGTACAGATTTCACCAATTGAAAAAATAGTCCGAATATAACATTTGAAATAGGAAATCAAAACAAATTCGATTGAATATTTCATTATTAAAAGACAGAATTCAGGTTTATGTGAAGATCGTGAAAGTTGAAAGTAGCTGCCGGATTTTAAAACACCTTTGAAGTTTATAGAAATTTGTAATTTGAAATATTTAGAGTACAGAAATAGTTTCAACAGTCAAACAAAATTTGAAAAATTTAGATTTTTCTAAATTTTTTCACGGTTTATGTTTTTTTTGTTGATGGTGCACTTCGGTGCGGACTTTTGACTATTTTTTTTTAAATTTCAAATGAGAATAATATTTCAGTATGGCCATGTTGGCACCGTGGAAGAAATTGTATTTATTTTTTGTACGTGGTGGAGTAGAAATCACTATTTTTTTCTTCATTTACACTGAGGCGTCTAGCTGAAACACTAGGACGCTCTTGGCTAGAATCCTCTATCTCACACTGATATGCGAGAGCTCTCACACTTGCGTTACTAGTCGCTTCTAAAGTCAGAGTTGTGAACAGATTTTCGGAAAAATCTGGAAAATTTTGAAAAAATGTCTGGAAAGGTCTGGATTACACCAGGCCACTTGATAGATTGCCATACAGATTAAACACGGAGAGTAAAGACGACAGTTGTTCTAATTATTTAAGCTGGTTGTATCATCAAAACGTAGTTGATTTTTTCGCATTCAACTACAAATGTAATAGACTCAACTAAAAACTGATAATTGACTTTTAACAATCAGCTTTGAATATAATAGATTAAACTGTAATAGAATAATCTATAAACTATAAATATTATAGATTCAACTTCAGTTGTATGATTGATTTTAGGCATTCAACTATAAATTTATTTGATTCATTTGCAATCTGCTGATTGACCTTACGCAATCATCTATGAATATAATTGATTCAACTGTCAATTATAATTGATTCAATTGGTAATAAAATAGATTCAACTACAATTGTATGATTGATTTAAGGCATTTTTCTATAAACATTATAGGTGTAACTATACATTTCTGGTTGACCCCTAACATTCAACTATAAATAGGATATGTTCAACTGTAGTGGTATAATTGATTCAACTGTAAATATGATAGATTCAACTACATTGGTATGGTTGATTTCAGGTATTAAACTACAAATATAATAATTTCACCTTTATGTTTAGGATGGATTGTGTGGTGCTTGAATAAATACATAAACATCCAAATACTACCCTAATTTAAATAAGCGTAATAAGTGTGCCTTCATCAGCAGGCAGAACAGAAGTAAATCAGCAAAGGTGCATATATTTGCTTGTTTAAATTAACTTGTGTAGAGGAATCGTTGAACATCCCGGCTGGTTGACACCGTTTGGTGTTCAATCGGAAAGCAGAAATGGCTGGACAGTGCCAAATCCATTGATGTGCTGATTTCTAACAAAATCATATTATTCCTTGTAACCACAATCCTGTTTGTGCTTTCAAATACCTAAAAAAAAACAAAAATGTTTAAACACAAAAATGAAAATTTAAATTATTGTGGGAAGAATACGAAAAAACAAATGTGAATAAGAATATAGTTGAAAACATAAAATCAAACATAAAAGTACAATTGATTCAATCATATTTATAGTTAAATCCATCACAGCACTTTATTTGAAGCAAAATTTTATTAAGTTTAATGCCCAACATATATCAGTAGGTATAGTATAGTTGAATTTAATATACTCATGATTGAGTCAAGCATACAATTGTAGTTGACCTACCATATTTAAAGTTTAATGTATAAAGCCAAGTATACAAATATAGTTTAATATAGGCTTGCCAGATACTTTCAGAAATAAGCGGGACATTTTTTTAAAAAAACGGGACACAGCCAAAAAAGCGGGACATTTAAAAAATTCTTAGAAAAGAAGCTTAATTGTATAGCTAAACTTATACGTATACCATCAGAAAAGTTATTCCTAGAAAGTACAGTAAGGTTTTTTTTACGCACATTTATTTTGCTGTGTTTTTCTAACACGGCTTCTATTTACACGGTTTTTTGCAATGCACGCGAATTAATACGTTATTAGAGAGAGAAAATTTCAAGTCCTCTATGTGAAAGGCTAATTTGATACCACGTAAAAATATTTGAGTAATAACAAATACATTTCAAATTTGTTTTCAAAATTTCAAAACTCGAGAAAACTTCCATCAATCTTTATTTTGGACAATTGCGTCAAAAAAGGTTGTTTATGATATAAGGTAAACTAACTAAGATAAGTAATTAGTTTTTTTTCTAACAGCTCTTGTTTTCGAGATAACTTTGGAAAGTAGATAAAACTCATTTAATCAATTTGTGCACTTTTTTGGTAAAACTGTAGAGCATTAAAAAGGATTAAAATTAAAGATTTTTTTTTTCAATTATCAGCTTTCTCAAAGACCGCGAGTCATTTTTACTTCAAAGAAAAAAGTTATAGAATTATTCTTATTGTTTATTTGTCCCAATTATTAAAAAAATGGAATTTTAACAACATTGTTAGGAAATTTTAACCCTAATTAAATCTTAAATATTTTTTAAACATTTAGTCCAATAATTTTGTCGTCTTCAACAAAGTTCTCAAATAAGTTAAAATTTTTAATATCAAATATTCACTTTTTTTCAGCAGTGTCAGAAATGTAATCGATATAAATTTCTAAAAATTGTAGAATATAATATATTTGAAACGATTTATTTTTTAATACAGAATCTCTAGACAAAATCTGAATCCTTGATAAGATGGAGGATATTCAAAGGATTCTATATCAGTTTTTGTATTTCAAGTAGGATTGTTGTTGCTGTTCTCTAATGTAATCATTTGGAAGCAAGCATCAAAGTTTAAATTTAAATTACATTGGTTGAACGTGGTACGTGAACACTTAACTGAATCATACTCTTACTGTAATTTTAGAGTTATTCAGTATTATCTTATATTAACTATGAAAAATTCTGCTTACTTTGAGAAAAAGAGATGTATGTATTTAACAGTTTTTCCATTTTTACACATGGGTTTAAATTGATGCTAAAGTTTGATTATTTGCCGTGGAAGTCAGTTAACTTTTTAAAAGTTGTTCAAGAAAAAAAAGCGGGACATTTTGAGGAAAAAGCGGGACGGCGGGACATTCAACAAAAAGGCGGGACATGTCCCGCTTTTGCGAGACGGATGGTAACCCTAGTTTAATATTTAATAAATATAGTTGGTCGAGGATCAATCATCAATATGATTGAATATTGTTGATGAAATTATACTTTTTTCTCCATGTCTATAGATATTAAAAACTAGGCAATAAGAATTAATTGGTTTTAATATCTATTTGGATGAATCTTGAACAGTATTGCAGTATTTTAAAATAGTAGTTTTTCTTAATCACAGCCTAATCCAGGTATGAATAAAAAGAGGAATAGAGCATTTAAGAGTCGCCCGACAAAAGTAGAAGTAGGTATTTCTAAAAGCTGTTAATTCTTCTATTAAAAAATATGAGTTTTGGCAGAGTTATATATTATCCTTCTCATTCCATATCAAACATCTTATACAGTTGATATTTTGTTGAATAAGATTTTTATCACTGCAGTCGTCTCGGCCAAAACCAATTAAAAGTTCTCAAATATTTCAAAAAGTTTTATAAACAAATGATTTCCTGTCAATTAACAAGCTTAAGATGGATTAATTTTGAATATAGTTTGAGTGAATCGATTTTTCATACAGGTCTTAGACAGCTCATGTTCTAAAACCCTGTTAATATTTCCGATTTTGTTGGTTGACAATTACCCAAGACAACTGAAATCACACTTATTTTGGAGAAAAAATTTAAATAAGTGCTTAATTTCATAACAATTTGTGCACTTTCTTGGCAATCTTGACGAAATTTTAGAGGAGATTTAAACCAATTGGAATTTTGATATTTTTTTTAAACAAAATTTAAATCGTTTTGCGTTCTTTAACAAAATTGTTAAATTTTTTAAAATCTTCAATGTCGAATACCTTAACATTTTCTTTAATGATGCCAGGAATAGTTGTGATGTTATCGAATAAAATATCTTCAAATTGAAGAATTTGTGTTTGATAGCGTTGTTTATCTGAAACTAAATATCTTAATAAATTCTGAATGCTTATTTGAAACAAAAAATTAATAGACGACATCTGTTTTAAGTTTTTATGACGTGTTATTAGTTAATTAGTTATAACAGATAGATTTTTCTGAAAGCTGATCAATTTTAAATTTGCATACGCCTTATTTATCATCAAAACGAGGGGTTATACACAAAATCTGATAAATGATAAGTATGCATGTTTCGATTATTGTAGTTGTAGGTAGAAGAAATGAAAAATAACCCCTCCCCCCTTCCGCTTAAAAGCGGAAACGACGACAACAATTCGAAAAATTTGTACAATACTCACCTTTTATATTTGTTAAATGTCTCAGATACATATGGAACAATTTCAACATAAATTATATTGAAAATTTGATATGAGTCTGTTTTAATATGTTTCAAAATTAAGAAAAGTGGCTAAAGTGTGTAAAAATTACAACCGAAAAAGTATTGAAAGTCATATTCATTTGGCCCCTGTAGTTATGCAATTAAAAAAAAAATGTCAAAAAGTTTACCTAATCTAAAACGTTTTTCGTAGAACAAAAGTTGTTTGTATCCTGAAATAAAACTTCTGTGAATTTTTCAGTAAAAAAATAGGGTTTTGTCAATATCAATACCAGATTTAAAGTTATCCTTCCGAAAAAAAAGACATAAATGTAGCTGATTTAGTTGAAATTTTACTAATCAGGGTGATCCTTTATTTACAAAAAAATATATACAAAATTGATTCTAGGAAATTATTCATGATAGGATACATTGTTTTTGACATTTTTTCTAAAGGTTCTGTTGATTTGGGTTGCCCTTTGAATGGAAGGTTAAATTTCTGTTGAACAATATCCAAAACGATCCATAACTTTTCACCCATAAATAAACATTTCCAAATTGAGTTATCTCGTTTAGTGGCCCTATATATGTATATTGCGGACAACTGCGGAAAACCACTCGAATTGAGCGGTCAAAGATTGAGGCAACAAGAAGGATCGATGTGTATGTGTGGGTTTGTCTGTGTATGTGTATTGTGCACGCCATGGCAACTGCAAACAATATTGATGGATGTTCCAAGGGTTTTGCTCCATTCATCCATTCCAACAACCAACGAACGCTGTAACTCGCTTCCGTACCGATGATGTTTTACATTGTAGCCAGCTCGGATTCAAGAAGGTGGAAAATTGATCGGCTTCTGCCAGGCAGGAAGCAAATGAAGAGTTATGGGAAAATGCAATCATCCGAACAACGGCCATCATCTCTGCTATGGCGTTTCGCTATATTTAGGATGCATCTAGAATAGTTCAGGTGGTGCATATTCGAATTTTGGTCAGAAAATCTGCTGCTTATGTTACAATTGTAAAGAATTTTTTTTTCGGAAATACTCTATCGATAAGAGATTTGAGGGTTAGAAAAAAAGTCTTCTGAACTCACCAAACTTTTCAGATAGGTATCGCTATTATGCGTCCAACAAGCCGACGAGAAAACTTAGACTTCAAAACTTTTTTTCTAACATGGGCACAGAGTATTTCAAATCGTCGTAATTGGGTTAAAAAGTTTCAATCAATGCTAAGTGCTGCAATCACTATCAGTTAAGATTTTTCTTTTTTTCCCATGTAGCATGAAAAGTTTTCAAAGTTTGTGTTCTTGTTTGTGGGGAACTGCCTGGATGAAATTGCATACTTGTCACAAGCAACAATGTCAATATTCGATAAATTTTCAAATTATCCTATCGTCGGGCAGTGCCAGGTTATTTTAAACTTTGTCATCGACGTGTCTGCCGTATTTCAGGGCTCAGGGCCGCATCATGTGTGTAATGTTGCCAATTTTACACAAAAAAAAGTTTTTGTTAACTCTAATGCAGCTGGAAACTTTTGTTATTTTTGCTTTGTTTGTTTTGAAATTTTGGTGATTTTTGTCATTCAATTTGTTTAAATATAACAGATTTTTTTTGCCAATTAGGTACTTTAAGATGATTTTAAATTATTTAAGCTTATTTTGAAATTCCTGCTTTCTTTTGCAAAAAAATAGTACCGAATATTTATGACCATTAATTTGGTTAGAATGTAAACTTCAAGCACATTGAAAAATTAGTTTACAACACCAAACTGAAATATTATCGGAATTTTCAGGAATCAGAAATATTCGATACTTTAACTTGAAACGTAAAAGAGATTATGAAGGTCTGTTTGAACGTCTGAAATTGAAATTTAACAAGTTGAACATTGATCATTAATTTCTGTGTGAAAAATTTCAAAACTTTGCCCATCGTTTGCAATAGTGCTCTTTGAGGCACTTATGGTTATTTATGTGAAAAATTGTAACAAATGTAGATTTTTATCAGCACGAGTCGTAAATTTATCCAAAATGGCTTGTCGAGATGGATAATTACGTCCAGTGCTAGAAAATAGAGTTAAGTAACAAGTTGCACACACAAATTTATTCAAATTTGAGAAATTTTTAGACGAATCTTTTGATTAATCTGTAAGAAGCGAATTTGAACAAAAAACCACACGTGGACAACTTTACCAATGACTGATAAAGGGATTTTTTTTGTTATCTGACGTGTTTGCGCCAGAGGCCTTAAAATTTTCTTCAAAATTTAAAATTTTGTTCTTATCAGCACCATAAATAAACATGTGTTTTTGCAGATTTCTAAGAATTTTATTTTTTGAGTAAGATAACGTTTATGTTTTTTTGAAAAAAAAATTACCCGCTTTTCAAATGCCCATAACTTTGTCAATTTTAAACGTAGAATATAAAATAGCACATAAAAACGCATTTAAATTTAACTTTTTTCAAAAGAGAAGATAAATAACTTGTCAATAAAATAATATCTACGTGCTTTGTTTACAACTCTGCACCTACACTGGGTATCTCGACTCGAAATTGTTAGTTTTTGACGTAAAAGATTTATTGTCACTGTTTCTTTCAAAACTCTTGAAGGAGTTTTTGGCCCACTTTTGTGTCTTCAGATAAAAGTTTTGAAATTTATAGGACTTTAAAATGAAATTTGTTTCAAAAATTTTAGTGGTTCAGACAATACCTTTGGACGTTGTTTTTAACATATTTACTTTATTTTATACCGATAATCGATACAAAATTTTGTGTTTATATTTTATTTGGATAGCTGTTAAAATTTTTAGTGCGTTTTGATGTGCTATTTTTATTCTACGTTGAAAATTCACAAAGTTGTGGGCATTTGAAAAGAGGGTAATTTTTTTTTAACGTTATCCAACTCGAAAAATAAAAGCCTTAGAAACCGGCAAAAACACATGTTTTTAATGGTGCTGAAACGGACAAATTTTGAAATTTTAGAAAAAAATCCAAAGACCCAGGGCGCCAAATGTCAGATAATAAAAAATGGACTGTTCATTAGCTTGCAAACAAAATTGGAAAAAAAAAGAATTTTACGATTCTGTTTTCAGTGTCACTCAAATTTCACTCTCAGCAATGAATCACATCATTTTTATTTCTTTGAATCAAAAATTCGGTTCAGATGAACTGGTTTTTTGATGCTGTATATCTGACACTTTTTAAAAAGAAATTGGACACACAACACTTAACACTGTATTTCATGATGTTCTATTTATTCTTGAAGACAGTTTCAAACAGTTGGAGATGATGTGTAAATCGAGAAAATAATATTTAAAAAATCGATTTACCGCTAGAAACTTTGTAACATATGAAACGAAGGGTTGAAGATCTGGAATTCTTTTGATTGTGAATCAGGCAGAAAATATATATTCATGTACTTCAGCGTTATAAAATCCGAAAAGTCATGCTGCAAAACAGAACGTTTTTGAAAATTATTTTAATCGTTAAATGAAGTTCGAGGCGAATATATTTTTCACTAATTTTTAGGTGTTTGACACAAAAATGATTATCCGTTTAACTTTAAAGAACTCGCTAACTTTTGGTAAGCGAATGAATTAGCTCTTTAATTTTTTTGTGAATTAGTGAATTAAAAAGCTCCCCTTATTTCAGTTCTATACACTTCATAATGTAAAAATAATTTATAAATGATTGTTGTTTGAAGAGATTTTTAATCATATTGAAAAACTCATTTTCGTCATGAAATGGATCCTTTTTATAAGAATCCATTTTGAGATTTGTCTTTTTTCCATTTTTTATTGTTTTAATTAAATTTAAAATAAGTACTTGATTTTTGTTTTATTTTTTTTTTAAATAAATTTACAGTCACTAGCGATAAGCACCTGGAATAAGATCGTTAACTTTTAAACAGCATTTAGCAGCTTAAAGTGAAATTGACACCCTTTGTATAAAAGGAGTTATTTTCAATTGTTCCAAGTTTAGTAGTATGTATTGCTTTTACTTACAAACAAATCTTGTGCTTTTCAGAAATATTTTCACTGCAAAAAAATTACTAACTTTTACAATTCTTTTAGATTATCAGATCCTTTGATGAACAATGAACGATTATCCTTTGCCTCCATGTGTTTTGAATGATTAAAAATTACAGCTTTCGTTTTGCAATATTTGAATTTAAATAAGTTTAATTTTTTTTTTATCCTTCCAAACTTCAATTAAATAGGCTTACAGGCTTCCCAATTTTGATTTCTGAATTCTAAATGATTTACACCAAACAAGATTTTCCAGAGCAGATTGAATTAAGATTTTGTTGGATTAATTAAATAAGTTGTTGGAAACATGCCAAAAATTTTTATGGTATTTCGTTTGGCTCAGTTGGAAAGTCAGTTGCTTCCTGAGCCGATGTCCGTGAGTTCGAGCCCAAGAGTAAACATCGATCACAGATATACCGGATAGGTTTTTCAATGACTGTCCACCAATTGCATCGTTGATATAAGTCGCGAATGACATAAAGATGATAAAACGACTATTATTGGAAAAATAAACTTCCCATTCAACCATCATCCTTCCTTGAAATTTTTACCGATACAGTCCCTGGAGTGTCAATTTGACACTCCTGCTAAAACCAATATATCTCTCTTGTTTCCCAACTGATTTTTTTTACAAATTTATAGTTTTGGAAACCTTGTTACTCAAATATGTTTTTCAAACAATATTCAGTTGCAACGCTTCCGTTTTCGTTATTCAAAATCCAAGAAAAAATACATGCTTCAGAGAAAAGACTTTAGATTAGCTAAGCAATGCTCAAAAAAATTTCCTAAGTGTTCAAGAAAGCTGAAGTTTTACGTTGTACGTTGCACATAAGGATTTTTTTTTTAATTTTTTGAAAATCGTGACAACACAAATGACAAAAATTAGTCTAAAAATAAGTCTCAAAAAGTATTTTAACTAGTGAATCTGCATAAAAATTCCAAAAGATGAAACACTAATATTTCAATTGTGGATCATCATTATGGAACGATTTTTTGTTCTTATATTGTATGAGAGTGAGTAGTTAAAATTTCAAATTCCAATCTTAAAAATCGTTTGTTTTTTTTTAATATTTCCTTCAAATATTGATGATTTGATGAGTTAAGAAAATAAAAAATCATTTAATTGAATTTCAAAAGCAAAACCAATATTCGAATAAGGATCATATCCCGACGATAAAAAAAGCTAAAATAAAAAATTACGAACTGAAAACAAATTCAACAATCCGGTCTCAGGTAACAAATTTTGATTTTTATAAAATAAATTGAAACCAGAATATCGGAAATGATTGAAACCTTTGCTCACCAGAATTTGGGTAATGTTCCGGAAAATTTGGGAACTCTTCAATCAAAATCAAGCAGAATAAACTCGAAATGTTTTTTTGTCTGCGAAATACATCTGCCAGTTTGTTTAAGCAAACTTGGCTCAAAAAATTGTTTTGGACGCATAATACATAATCGTAATCAAGCAATTGAAATTTTCATTTGTTTTTGCAAATAAAGTTAAAACATATGGTCAAAATCTGGGCCATCAGGTTTCTTTGAAGAGTCTAATCTTATTGAAAATTCGATATTGGAGACTGAGGACTGTACCCAAAATTCATGCACCATCTTCTTTTGTGAATAACTTTTGATAGTGATTTCCCAGAACAGTCTTGAAATATCTACCAGCAAGTGAAAAAATTATTCAAACTGGAGTACAATTTTGAACCTGGGTTAAGATTTCGAGATTTTAGCCTAAATTCGGAGTCATTGAGATTGTTACTTTTGATTCACTTTAGTCGTTCATTAAAATTCAAATTAGAGTTTTGAATGTTGTCGAAGATTATAGTTAGGAATATATCTATTTGATCTGAATATTATTTCAATCATTTTTTTGTCGCTTTGTCAAGATTGTAATATTTGGTTTGGAACTATTTGATCACTACACGAATAATATTTTCATCCTAAATTCAATGCACATTAGTCAAAACAATCCTTTTAGATTTAACCTTAGCGATTGCGTTTTTGAATCCTCCCCGACATATTTTTAAAGTTGAAAAAAAAAATACAAGCGTAGAACTTAAGTAGTGTAGCAGAGGTAATCTTATTTGAAAAATTACCCGAGCAGATTTTAAAACAAAATTATACCTTATTTTGCTATAATGCATTAAAATTAAAATGAAGTATCATTTTGCTTAAATAAAGGCGGTACAATGCCGAATTTTGGGTTTCACTTTACATTTACCAATACCACAATTTTATACTCACTGTAGGTTTCCCTGATACCTTAATCACCGTTTTAAAACTCATTTGAAGAGCACAATGATAGCACTTTTTTAACTTCGATTACATCCGAAATTTGGCATCGTTGTGCTTTCAAATCTGCTTTCAAAAGTGGCAGAATGAGGCATTATTAAACTTTTGAAAAAAACCAAAATATGGCATAAACATGCTATCTGCTAAGGAAACATGATCTGGAAAATGTGGGATGTCCGGGGAATTGGGAAACTGTTGCTATGGACTGAGTGGATTTTTTGCGATGATCAATAAATCAACACTCAAAAATGCGCACACTATGCCGGTTACCAACAGTTTACTGTTTGTTTTCAGTTATTTTATTTTCAAATCCTAATTAAAACTGATTTTTCATCACAAAAAATTGAATACCAAATCATACTATGATTTTGATTTCACTTTTCTATTACAGTATAAAATAATTACATGTTATAACCTGCAAATAGATGGAACAAGTTATTTCTACTAATTTTACATGACATATGACGTAATGTAAATTCCCGAAACAAAAAAAATTACATTGTGAATTTACATGACCATAGCAATGAAACCGTTCCGGCTCATTAAACCTTTTTAGTTTTTGAATTATTGTTTTATCAACTTTTAGCCATCAGCCTTGTAACAAAACATGACAATGATTAAAAAGATATCCATAATGGTTTAGCCAACCGAAATCCACGAGCTCCAGATTTAAAACGGCATTTTCTTGGCGCATCAAATCGAACTTGCTTCTTACCAGTTGGCCATTTGGTGTTTGTTTGTGAAACGATTCTGCTACAGGGTGTATCTGAAATTTTTTTTTTTTTTTTTGTAGTTCCATGAAAACTTTTTGGATGGATGATTTAGAAAACATTTTATTCATTTCTTTTCCAAAACAAAGCACGAAGTTTATCCAGTATGGTTTTTGAATAATATTACTTGTTATTTGTTCGTTGTACGTTAAAATATTCTTTGTAAAATGATGGAATGTGTGAAAGGGGTAATGAAACATGTCATTGGTTTGTTTGAATATTAAACAATTCCCAACGATTCACTTGTATTAAAATCTAAGAACCTGAATTTATTTGAATTTAAAAGTTAATACTTAAATCTAAGAATAGAAAGAAAAAAAAAACTTTTTGGTTCTGAAATTTTGAAAACAACAAATTGAGAGTATTGTTGATCTTATTCTGCAATATTTTGTTTGAAAAATAATTATGACTTCTTTTTTTGCCACTCATTTAAAATTGTAAATTACATATCAACCTTATCGATTAAAGTAATTTTTATATTAAAAAAACAAGAATAAGAGACAAGAGTTGAACTGTTGCTTTGAACAAAATATCACTTCTATCCAATAAAGTTAATGAAATTTCATCAAATAATATACTATTTTGATTTTTTTCTCCAAAAAGGCAATAAAACATAATTTATTTATGTTGTGAACAGTTTTAAAAGAATTTTCCTATTTTATTTTTATAAAAATCGGCAAACAATTAGACACACCCTGTGAGCGACTGCAACGTTTTTGATTCCAAACATCGTTTTATGTAAAATGTCATGTAAACATACAACAAATTGATCTGAATGAGAAACGCGTGATTTTTTTTTCAGGGCTGCTTTATAATATACAACACATATGACTGAATTTTACATGAAATCAAACTTTACATGAAATGTAAAGTTCAGATTTTATGAACCTTAATGAACCTTTATGAACCTTAATGAAACCTTGTTCTGTTATCTTGGAAATCTCAAAACCAAATAGTGCTTTCATTTTAGTCTTAATGCCTTATTTAGGTACTGTTTTCGCAACATTTTTCGGCATATTGATGGTTCAATGAAACCTAATTTTATCATCGGGAAACATGCAATATTAAATTATGCTATCACTTTGCCATTGATAACTCATTTTGTTACTGTTTGCTATCGATTCAGGCATCAAAATCTGCTCGGGTTTTGCTTAAACAGAATTTAATTCTTAAAGTTTTACCGCATAGTTAAATCTTATTTTGTTGTTTTTTTCTCTCTTGGAATTCCGTTAACAGCCTTTTCTTCTAACCTAAACAAGACCCCGTTGTTTTTGTTCCGGAAAACCCAAATGGTAAATTTCCGCAAAACCCGTTCATCAATTATTTACCGTTGCTGGAAGAAGTACAACCAAGGGTACTGAGCAGCTGCCTCGCTGAAGTGGAACGGACCCAAGGCTGGGGCACCCCCATTATTTTGCACCCTAAATTCGACCCCTGAGGAAAGCCGTCCTTGTACGTACGGTTTTTTTTTTCGGGGAAAAAGTACACCAGAAACACACCATTTCCCGTCAGCAACAGTAACGCTAGCGAGAGCAAAAGCATCAGCTACAACAACAACACCAACAACAGAGAGGAAGGAAGCTGTGCGGGTTGATTGAATTATTGATTGATTTGCTTTCCATTCGGGCGGAAGCTTCTGCGGATATGCGGGCCATCTCCTTCAAGTTGGTTTGGCAGCAGCCAGCAGCACACATCCGCCATTCGCCTGCCGGCTGCCTCCGCGTAGCATTGTGAATGAGTGATGGATGTTTTGGCTGAATGGCTGCCTGGATGCTGGCCAAGGTGAGGTGAATGGGATCCTTCCAAGCGGGGGTGGGTGTGACAGGGGGATGTCCTGTTTCCGGAGACCAGTTTGTTGTCGTTGGCGCTTTTTGTCGCATTTTTCGTCACTTCCACTTGATTGCAGCTGTTTGGAATAGGTCTGCGCGTGAGGGAGTGACTGAGAGCGCGTAATGTTCCACAGAATACCTCAACAAGGATCGACTGTTAACCTTGCCTCAGACTGCTTCTGCTTCTCCCCTCTCTTGGCGAAAAAAAAAACGGTAGAAAAAAAGAATAAGTGCCATAAGCGTATTTGGTCCATCCAGCTCATGCATTGATAGCATCGGAAAGCTCTTTGGGCTATCCCAGGTTTCATACATATTGGTTTCTCGGTTCGTTTGCCACGAACATCAGGATTCCGTAATAGATCTGTGCTTGCTGCCAAGGTTGAGGAAGTTTTTCTTCCTTTCCTTTCTGGTTTTGCTGCTTCGACTCCGTAAATGAGTGGAAATAGAGTGGAAGAAATTGACAGAATTGTCATGGGATATCATGTTGATTAAGTATGCTCAATCGTCCTGTTCTCTATTATCGGTTTATTAGGCACAAAGTTGTTTTCCTATGTTGCAGATTTGGCACAATTTTGTTCAGGAAAAACATAAGGAATTTATACAACATTCAAAGTGGTTTGACGAGAGCGAAAGTTTCCTGCTGTTGCACTCAATCATGTATAAGTGATAATCTTGAAAGAACAGGCAAAGTTTTTCATTTTATTTTTTGCAGACATCCTGTCAGATAGACTTTCGTCATTTGTAAGCTGATTTAAACTTTTAAGAGCTTAACGAGGGAGGTTATGTTATAGGTTAATTATTTCCGCGATTGAAAAACATACTATCCAGTTAAAACATTTAAAATTGAACTGAAAAACTTTGATATCTTTATAACTTGCACTGAAAATCAGTTCATTGTTGACACTCAATTTTAAATTGAGCTACCACATCCAGGTCATGTCATAGAACACAGAATTTAAAAAAAAATCGTAGACTTCACAAGTTTTCTAAATTTTGTTACGTAAATTTTGGATTCCTTGCATTGTTTATGATAAACATAATAGGATTGATAATGTTAATTGCCTTTAAGTTACAAAAAATACTCAATTTTTTAAGAATTTTTCAAGAAATTTATGCCTTTTCCATCACAAAAAAATAATCACAGTAATTTCGGGTAAAATCACAGAAAGTTTAACATTTTTTTTTTCATACGCCAGGTTCGTCTCCTGTAGTAGAATGTTAATACATGGGCCCCGGAGAGGCGCAAGATGTGGGTTCAAGTCCTACCGGGAGACAAGGCGAATTTTATTCGCATGTTTTTCAACATCGATTTTCTCTTATCTAGTCCCTGAAATTTCATCTAAGTTGGATTCATTTTCCTACAAAAAAAAAAAGTTAAACATTTTTTTTCGTTAAAATTCACAATTTATTTAGCAACCTTGCAAGGTGTTCATCCCAAATTTCAACATTCTTATTTAAAAATTAAATTAATTTCTGTTGACTACATCAGCTTGGAAACTCAATAAACAGATTCAAATTCCAAAATGATTCGTTCAGTTAACATAAACAAATAAATTGATTTTGATCAAAAGTTCAAAGCATAGTTCATTTTTAAGGGCTTTATAAGATTCTCAACCTTTTAATCGTTTTTGTTGATATCAGCTTGCCTTTCCTTGTTACATGCATGAATGCAATGGGAAAAATTATATTTACACAAAATCATTCTTAATGGAAGAATTAAAATTTCGTTCATTTGTTTGAAACAAAAAAAGACTTCGCTCGATAGTGTGATGAGTCAAAATCAAACGGTTTTCCCTTCGTTCTTTCATTGAGAAGTGAAGGCTCCCATACAACTTTACTGCATATTTTGAGACAAATTCGAGAAACTGGAACCAAATTTGACTTTGAAGGGTATATGGGAACAAAAATTTTTTCGATTGATATTTGGCATCACTCCCTTCTCCCACTGGAAAAATAGGATAGGGAAAGGATCCCTTCACTGTTTTTGAATAATTTGAGAACAAAGCAAGCTAAAAGAACGAGTTTGACAAGGAAGAGCATGTGATACAAGAAATAGTGATATGATTATTTGAACCCCATTATTTTTTCCAATGGCGACATAAGAACAAAGGAGGGAGGCTCCCATACAATTTTTTGCACAACTCGAGAAATTATCCAAGAAATGGAACCAAATTTCACATGAAAAAGAATTACGGCACGAGAGATGGTTCTTTTATCATTTAAAACACCACCCTTCTGGCAGGAAGGCAATACAATTTTGTTGACAAAACATGAGAATTAATCTAGCGCAGGGGTTTTCAAATCGTGCTCCGCGGAGCACTTGGTGCTCCGCGAAACTTTTGAAAGTGCTCCGCGACGTACGCAACGAAAATCATAAACCAACTTTGAAAAACTCTGATGTTTTTTCATCGTTTCTTTTTTTATCGAAGCATAAGAAAAAAATATTCACAGTGCATATTGTACGAACTAACAAAATTTGTTTACTGGTGGCTAAAGCCCTGTTGGCAAAGAATGGTGGTTTGTCAAAATGTACAGCTTTGATCGAACTACGTTGTGTAGCAGGACTGAGCGTGCAAAACACTCAATGAAAAGGCTGTTCTTGCGCCGTACTTATGCCGTATTCGTTTTCATCTGGTGACCAACCAACTGCTGTCATCTTCATATAAAAAAACGCTTTGACAGCACTTGGTGCACAACCGGTGGAACACCAGGGTGAAAACGAATATGGCATTAGTGAGCTACCGATTGGAAAAGCTGGAGAAGCGCATACTATTGCTGAAAACTCAATCAAACCTTGTATTCAAGAAGTCGTCCGTATCATGGTTGATGATGAAACACTGGAAAAGATAAATTCGATTCCCATGACAAGACGGATTCTCGGCGAATTTGTGACATGGCTGAAGCTGTTGAAAGCATTTTAGTTTCTGAGAACTTCAAAATTCGACATGCAGCTTGACGATTCCACAGATGTTGCAGGACTAGCAATTTCGATTATATTTGTTCGCTATCAAGGTTCAAAATGTTTCGAAGAAGATTTGTTCCTTTTCAATCCGTTTCTAACTTCCACTACGGGGGCTGAAATTTTCAAGCTGATGATTATGTTACGGACAACAATATTCCATGGGGAAATTGTATTTATGTATGTACGGACGGTGTGAATGCTATAGTTGGAAATACTGCTGTTTGAATTAAGATCGGAAGTCAGAGCGTTTTTGAGCTACAGAAATTGGGCATTGGGGGTTGAATCATCAGTGGGCTTATTTGGCTGAAATTTTTCATAAAATGAATGACCTCAGTCTTCCAATGCGAGGTAAAGGAATAACCATCTTCGATTAAAACGGCAAAGTCACGACCATCAAGAGCAAAATCAAATTTTGGACAGAATTACTCAAAAAGCGCAACCGTGACAGCTTTCCAAATTTAAAAGCATTCAATCAGAAATAACCTCGAAGTTATCATCCGAAAATTTCCAAGAATTATGACAATCACAACACTTTTCGTTGATAACAGCCTTTTTTATGTCGAAGAATCATTAACATCACAAAGAATATGAATGCTAGATAGAAATGACATCGGATTCAACGCTTCAGGAAAGATTCGTATCCAAACGTCGTTTGAGGAGTATTGAATTTCAAAATGAATTTAAAATTTTGTTCGATAAAGCAAAACTTATTCTTCTGTCATTTCCCACAACTTATCTTTGTGAGTCTGGATTTTTCACATATCTCGCAACGAAGACAAAATACCGATCCCGACTAAACGCGGAACCAGACGTCAGGCTACAACTGACACAAATTTAACCAAACTTGTTACAGTTTGAAAAATCGAAGAAAGCGTATTTGTTCTATTGAAATCTTTAATTTTAGACGACACATATTTTGTTAATAAGAACAAGACTATTCAAAGAGAAGCCCTTCATTACTGATTTTATTGACTACGGTGACAAGACACATCTTATTAAAACGATAAATACAATCAAGTTTTCAAAATTCTGATTTTCCATTCTTTCAAAAATATAGGTGCTCCGCCAAAATTTTTGGTTTTAAAAAGTGCTCCGCCGAGCAAATGATCTGAAAACCCCTGATCTAGCGAATGGAATCTTATTTGGCTAGGGAAGATATCTGGGTAACGACATGTTTCTTAGATTAATATAAAACCTTCCGCTTTGCTGTATCGCTTGAGAACTAATCAACCAATGGAACCAAATGAAAGGGTTTTGGGTACGAAAAAATGGTTTGATTTATTATAAACGCCCACCTAATTGAAGTAGCGGAGGATGGGAAAGTGAAAGGGGAGACTCCCATTAAGCTTTTTCTAGCATAAAGAAGGCACTTATCGATCAATACTCTCCCTTTTCTGGATTTTTTATGAAAGTTCGTGAGACCTCCCAACTTTGAAAGAGGGAGAGGGAGTAAAAATTTCAATAAATAAGATGAAATTATCTTTATATTGCAATTCGTAAATTTTAAAATGGTTGTTTCTGATTTTCGCCGAAAAAATTTAAAATGATAACAAGGAATTTAAAAAAAATCACAAATTGAATTTATTTTTAGAAGATGTAGTAAGGCACACCGGGTCAGCTAATGTCAAATAAAATATGAACAAAAACTTATTTGCTTTCACCTCAGCCCTGAAAAAAAAAATCGTACCCAAACAACCTCTTCACAAAAAACGGTCCTGTTTGATTGATAAGTGTTAGATTTATGCAAAAAAAATTGTATTGTCTCCCCTTTCTTCTTCCAATCCTTCACTGTTTGAAAGAGGTAGGCGTTTCTAAAAATCATAAATATTGTTTTGTACTCAAAAACCCTTTAAAGTTTCTGAGTTGAGCTAAAATTTTATAGGAGCCTCTCTCGGCCCTTCCTCTCTTCTCATGGAAGAAAAGAGGGGTCTCAAAATATCATAGAAATATTTGTCATATTTCATTTGCTTGAATAGCTTTCCAGTTATGTAAAAAAAATTACAGAATACCCCCCACTCACCCTATGCCCCACTGGAAATATAAAGGGATACCAAAGATTCAGGGAAACATTAATTTTACTCTTATACCATCCTATGCAAAAATAGATTCCACTTCCTAGATTTGTTTTTCAGCTGTACAAGAAACTGTATGGAAGCCCCTTCTCCTCCTTTCCTATTTCCCCATTGGAAGGTAGGAGAGGTTCCAAATAATCAGGAAAACCTATATCGTACCCAAATATACTTCCATGCCAAATTTGGTTCATTCGCTCGATAGGTTCTCCAATTCTGCAAAAAAAATGAAAGAGAGTCCTCTCCTCTCTTTATTTCTCCGCATTGAAAGGAGAGATGGGTGCTAAATATTCATTGAACCATTTCTAGTACCCTAATACCATTCCATACCAAATGAGGCTCCATTTGCTTGATTAGTTTTTGAGTTATGTAAAAAATTGTAAGAGAAGCCCCTCCCCCATTACTATCTCACACTGGAAAGGGCAAGGAATTTCGAAAAATCGTAAAAATACAACTCGTACCCAGATACACTCCTACGCCAAAATTGGTACCATATGGATCGGTTCTTGAGTTATGCAAACATTTGTCATTTGTTTAAGAGACTCCCTCCTTCTTCCTGTGAGAGGAAGGGGTCTCAAAGTATGACAGGAACCTTCCTCGGCCATCAATTTCCCCATGCTAGTTTCCGAGTCTATTGGAAACAGACAGATTCCAAAATTTAAAAGTGCACATTGAAGTTTGTAACTCTAAAATATAAGGAAACTAATGGAATGATGTCTGTTAGAACCTTTGTCCTTTGACTCAAAGATCAATGTTCATTTTCCCGTTAGTATTAAAAAAAAACAGCAAAAATCAACATTCATACATGCATGATGGCAAATTGTTTTTCAAAATAAAACCAGAAAATTGTATTTTACCATTTTTCAAATTGAATTGTGTAAAATAATTATTAAATTCAACTTCATGATTGCTTTATCATTGTCGCAAATTTTAATTTTGGTTCAAAAGTTCAAAGTTAGGAGGGTTAAAATTTGAGATGGTTTTTTCAAAATTGACATAACACCGAAAAAAAATTTACTTTTTTGCGCTAAAGTTTGAATCTATAGAAATCCAAACCTTCTAGAAAAAGGTTGCCAGAATTTTTTCCGGACTTATCCAGACCGGACTAATTCAGGTAATTTGATCTTAAAACCAGGCAAATATGGGCATTTGATTTCAAAATGTTCATCTTAAAATCTGGGTAAATTTGGTCAAAACCACGGAATTATTTGATAAAAGTATAAAAGAAAACACTTTGAATATTTTTTTCATCAAACCACTTCAATAGATATCAAATCGTATTTCAGGTTTTCAAAACACAAGTTATTTTTACTTGGATAAAACGTGCCATAAAAATTCTTTTTTAGACTTAAAAAGTTAAAATTACATTGACAAAAGTTGAGTTTTTTATTTGACTTTACAAATAAATTGGATGAATCCGGACATAATCCTTAATTTTCACAACGAAATCCAGGCACCCGGGCTGGACCGGACTTTCCTCAAATTTTGTGTCAAATATCCTGGCAAGTCCGGATAAATTCGGTCAATTTGGTAACCTTACTCTTGAACCCAGCTTATTTTTTCGCTGAAAAATGCATAGCAGTTGTAGTTAGTGATTCATGGTCGTAGGAACAGGGGGCGTTTTGGGGGTTAAACCCACCCCCCCCCCTCCCCCCTGAGGGCAAGCAATGTATTCGATTAACGCTCAAAATTTGAATTTCTTAATGAAGTTTTGATGATTGAGTAAGGATATTCATGAGTGACAATCTTAACTCAGAGATTATGCCAAAACTTAGAAATCAAATCCCCGGTTCTGAATTCTACTTCAGTTTTTCAAAATTTTCTTGCTTGTTGATAGACATTCGTTTCTGAACAGCAAATTTTAAATGAGTTTATTCTCATTCCAGAGGTTTTCGTTCCATATAATCAAAATATTATTGCATTTCTGTTTTCATGTTTCGGATTTGGTATCCAGTTTGGGATTCTCCATTTCTGGTGAGAATCATTACTTATAAATAGAAATCGCTCAAATTTGGTTTTGCATTTCTTACAAAATTGGATACTTGATTTTCGATACTCAAACGCGTTTTCAATATAAAGATAAATATTTTTCAAATGTTAAAACAAAATAAAATTTGAAACCACCCTGGGTTTATTTTGATTTTCATTCAAAGCTCTTAAAGTCTTTTCCTTAAAATCTTTAAAAAAAATATTTCAATTGCAAAATCCAAACTTTATAAAGCTTGAAAATAGCGATCCTTAATTGAAAACTCAGAGTCAGATTCATCATTTTTTTTTATTTCATTCACATTTCATTTCAAATTCACAAGTCGTAATGATAAAACAAAATCGGATTGAAACCCAAAATATAAGAATTAAAATTATAAGTTCATGGTTAAGAGTCTTGCACAAATTTAAATTCTTGGCTTGTAATGGAAATGCTGATTTGAATTCTTAATTCCGTGTTCGTTTTTTTTAATCCAGAAATCGCATTGAAATTTGAAAAACAATCTAAATTTCGAATTCTGAATTAAGATGCAGGAATAAGATTAAGAATTAATATTCAAAATTTAGATTCCAATTCAGCTCGTAAATGAGTTTCACAATCGAGATAAAATTATCAAGATGACTTTTTCTTTAAGAAATTCATATTACTAGAGATCACATACTTATAATTTTGATTTTTAGTTTAATTTCAAAACTTCAAATTCTTCAATTAGTTATTTCAAGTGTATAAATCAGATAAAAATTTAAGGTGCAATTTCAGTTTGTTTTGAAATTTCTTTCAACAAAAAACGTGATTTTTATATATTAATTAAATCATCCACAAGATTTCAATTATGCAATTGGATTTCAATGAAAAATATTGTCTGTAATTTTCCTGTAAAGTCAATTGCAGGGAATTCCATATTTCTTTGTGTATTGTTTAACATTTGTAGTTGATGTTTTTCCAGAAGACAAATTTCAAATTAAAAACTAAAACTTGAAATGAGTTTGCATGAATCAGATTGCTACCAAAATCTGATACCTTTACTTTTTAAAATTATATTTATTTCAAAAGGTTTTAAAAAAAAAAAATCCATGTATCACCAGTTTTTTTTTTAATTAATTGAAATTTTAATTTGTGATATTCATGCATTGTTCGAGCAAAAATATCTTTTTAAAAAGTTGGTCACCAAAATCCCCCCCCCCCCAATGAGGCGGTTCTTCCTACGGCCCTGTAGTGATCACAAACAACTTTTGTTTTTCGAAAACCTTATTGATGGTATTTGTTTATTGAATTAACAAACAACATATTTTTGGGTAATTTTTTTCAATCATTGCTTACCAACTTTGGCCGAAATTTTTTATGGAAAAAATCAATCCAGCTTCTTGCATTCCTGCATATTTATTATTTTCTTTTCCAGATCGAAAAACTATGTATTTTACGTCTTTGAAAATATTTTTTTTTTGGGTAAAATGAGCCATTTTCTCATTTTTATTGGCTTTTCGACTTCTCTTAGCTATAGCCAATACCACACGCCTGTCAAACGGCTGTTAATATTACAGAATCTTAAAAAAATATCTTTCTAATCATTAAGCATAAAAAATGTAAAACAAACTTGCGGTTTTAGTAAACTAAGAGCACTACAGGGCTTAAATCCAACAACATTTGTCATTGTTTTTCTTAATTTTGTTTTTTCAATCTGGCTTGTCATAGCCAATATTTAACGGAATGGATTTTTTTTAATTTTTATTTAAAATTTTTGTCAAAAAAAATATTATCTTAATATTTTTTGTTATAATCACTGTAAAATTTATGTCATTTGTGT